>NC_087269.1:8974366-9199366 GCF_015220805.1 Pogoniulus pusillus | reverse complement strand
CTCAAGAAGGTCATTGGATGAGATGACCTCAAGAGGTCTCTTCTAGCCTCAGCCATTCTGTGATTCTGTGAGGAGAAGGAGCTGGAGTATCTATTCTGCTTTATTTATGTGGTGTTAGAGATAGGTATGTTGCTTAGTGTAACGAAGCTGGATGATTTCCACCTCTGGAATGAGTCACATTTGGGTCTTTCTTATTTCCTTAATCAGCAAAAATACATATACTATTTTAACCTGCCCCTGTGATCATCTAAGGATTAATCTGACATCACATAACTAATTTAAGGCAATTTCACATTACCATTCCTGAAACTTACCATGATAAATTGGGAGTTTTTTTGCTGTTTGCATCTCTAAATTGATAAGCTCTTTCATCTTATGTACAGTTGTTCATACAAGCTGAGACCCATGGGAAGTTCTGCCTTCTTTCTTTTAGCAGTGCCATTGATTTGTGAGCTTCGCTGGTGTCTGAACAGGTTGCCACTTGTGTCACCATCTCTAAGACACAATCCAATGCTGTTGGTTTGCTATTATTTGTTGATACTGAGGATGCTTAAATCTATGCAGAAGCCTCCTGAAGGCCTATCCGGTCACCAGTTCCATAGTACTCAAGACCTACTGTAAAGAGCAGAACATAATTCTAAATATTCATTTGGGGCATGTTGCAAATTTAACAGGCGTCTGAGTAGCTGAGTGGTAGACGAGTATGTTCATGAGAGTATTTGCATTTTAGTTTGCCTGAGCTGCAGAGCACAAAGACACCTGAGGGGGATCTCTCAAGACACAGATGTAAGCCTCTGGCTGGTTGAATCTTGTTGGTCTTCATAGTTTGTACCAAATAGAGGAAGTTTTCATAGAGTCATGGAACCAGTCAGGGTTGGAAGGGACCACAGGGATCACCTAGTTCCAGCTCCCATGCTATGGGCAGGGATTCTTCTCACTAGATCAGGCTGTCCAGAGCCTCATCCAGCCTGGCCTTAAACACCTCCAGGGATGGGCCTTCAACCACCTCCCTAGGCAAACCATTCCAGTGTCTCACCACTCTCATGGTGATGAACTTCTTCCTAACATCCAGCCTGAATCTACCCATTTCTAGCTTTGTTCCATTTCCTCTAGTCCTATCACTACCTGACATCCTAAGAAAAGTCCCTTTCCAGCTTTCTTATAGCCCCCCCTTAAGATACTGAAAGGCCACAATAAGGTCACCTTGGAGCCGCCTTCTCTCCAAACTGAACAGCCCCAACTCCCTCAGTCTCTCCTTGTATGAGAGGTACTCCAGCCCTGTGATCATAGCACTGCAGAGTGCAGTCATCTGCTTTTTAAAAATCCAAATGTTGTTTTAAACAATACATCCTGTGGTTATTTTTTCTGCTTTTACATTATTTTCTGCTTTTCTGGTAAGGACCAGACAAGCAAGTTCACACACGGCTTGCAGGCATTTCCAACATCAACTCATTACTGAATATGCTAAGGCTCAAGAGTCAGACTAAGCTTAGTCTGACCATATCGCATCAGAATACAAGAAGGACTTGAAATGCATGAAAATGGTTTCAGTTGGGAGGAGAGTCTGTTTAATTAATCCAAATTAATCACAAAATTCTTGCTGTTTTGGAGGGGGAGATTTCCTAATTCCATTCCCCATGCTTAGATTTTCACAGCATCAAATTGAATTCTAGAACTCCTGCATTGTGCTTGCAGAGTGTAGTGTAGTGTGGTGTAGTAAGGCATCTCCTTCTTTGTTTAGTCTTAGGTATGTCTGCTCAAACAGGAGTGTTTTAAATAAGGCACTGTTCAAAATGCTTCATTCATCTTCAGAGATAAAATTGGCACACAAAGGTAAAACACTTGTCAAGGAGAACCATTGTAATCTGGAGCTGAACTGCTTCTGATGAGTTCTCAACTGCCAGATACTTTTTAGGGGAAAAAAAAAAAAAAGATTCTGGTGTTTATATAATACAGACTTCACCTTGTTTCATGGCAGTGTAAGACAGAGATCCAACTGTCAAGTGCTGTCCAAGCTTTCGTGCAAAACTACATTGTGGGTGTTTAATTGTTTTCCTTCATGAACCTTAGCTATTTCTATAGCTTTCAGTACATGCTATTTGAGAACAAGTGTTGAGTTTGCCTTTCTGAGTGATGATAACTGGGTATTATGCTGTGGCTCTGAATCTCTCTGAGAGATCTGTGCTACTAGAAGAGTTTGTATTTTGTGAGTAATACATCTCTTCTTTGCACCAACTCTTACAATTTTGTCTTCTGTTTTTCTATCCTTTTTTTAATGGGCAAACATGCTGTTTTAAAGAAAATAAAGAAAGGAAAAACTGTTGTTCCATTTACAGAAAATCCTTCTGAATCTTGACTTAAGGTTGCTTAAAATGTGTTTTTCCAATCTTCCTTACTCTTTGGGAATACCAGGAATATGTGGTTTTGAAACAGTTATAATAGAAATGTCTCTGAGCAAGAAACTGTGAGAGATATATATATAGATATATATACACATACAGACACACTCTTCTCACAGGTAAATAGTGATAGAACAAAAGGGAATGACCTCAAGCCGCAACTGAGTGGCTGTAGACTGGACATTAGCCTGGAGAAGAGGAGGCTCAGGGGTGACCTCATTGCTATCTACAACTACCTGAAGGGTGGTTGTAGCTAAGTGGGAGTTGGTGTCTTCTCCCAGGCAACCAGCAACAGAACAAGGAGACACAGTCTCAAGTTGTGCCAGGGGAGGTCTAGGCTGGATGTTAGGAGGAAGTTCTTCCCAGAGAGAGTGATTTGGCATTGGAATGGGCTGCCCAGGGAGGTGGTTGAGTCACCAACCCTGGATGTGATCAGAAGTTGTTTGGGTATGGTACTTGAGGATATGGTCTAAGGGTGAACTTTGTGGAATAGTGATGATAGTTGGATTTGATAATCCTGGGGGTATTTCCCAAGCAGAATCTTTCTGTGATATTTCCCACCCTTATGTAACATGAATAGTTCTCAGCACTGAGGGATCCAAGCAGTTTTCAGTGTAATGAATCTCTTCCTGGCTTGAGCCGGAAAAGTATCATGCAACATAGTGATGTCCTAGCTGACAGACAGATGGTCAGACCTACATCAAAATATTGAGGTAGGAAGTAAATGAGACTCTCATTAGACAAAGAGATGTGTTTACTTCTCTATGAAATAATAGTTTTATCTGGATGCAGAATTAAGCAAAATACAGTGAACACATCAGTGGAACTGTGTTAAGAAGTGTTTGTAGAGCATTCTTGAAGGCAGGAGTCTTCAAGTTTAATGACTTCAGGATGAATAATGAACTACTTTAAAACACCCATAGGTGTCCAGACAGATAAAAGTAATGGAATTTGCAATGCTAGCACATTGTCCACAGCAGCATGCCACAGATTTGCAGTCCTTAACTAATGGAATAACTTGAATCCCAAGCTTATGCTCTGAAGGACCTTCTTCCCCCGTATTTCATGGGGCTGTTGTGCTGTTCAGCTGTCAGAAATGAGATGTCCACAAGAACTGACATAAAACATGTGAATTGATAAAAATGAAAATAAGTACATCCATTAAACTGATTCCATTCCTTTCCATTACAACTGAAAGAGATGGAGTTTGGCGTTGCAGGTAGACATTGCTCTGATCAAACCAAAAGGTGTCTGCTCAGATTAGAAAAAAATAAATGTTTCTAACATCCACCTAATGTTAGTTTGACAAAATAACAAACATTAATGTTCATGAATGTGGAGCTGTGTTAGGCTGGTGGTTAGGTGTGTTGCTCCTTCTGTGCTGTAATTTTGTGTGCTTGTGTTAGTTAATACTGCTTCACACACTGGTTCTGTCTTCGGGTGCGTGCATATTCCAGTTATGTTTGAGTTCCAAATAACTACAACTATGTAAATGGAAACCAAGTTTTGAAAATCAGGACCTGACTTCAAGTGCCCCTTGCTTTAAATAAAAATAAAAAGTCTATTCCTGTGCCAGATGTTTACACTTAATATCCACCTGTTTCATCTCTAATGAATTATTCATACATGTGTATGTGAATACTGCATGTAAAACCTTTCATTAGAGAAGGAAGGCTTCTGAGTTCTGGAGCAATATCTCTTCTTCAGGTGTTTCTTTGAAATGCCAGAACATTTTTCTACTGAAATCATAATCCAAAGTTTCTACAGAAAAATGAGGTTTTATGCAGTTTCCAGTCACTATCAGAGAGCTTTTTTGTGATCCCTGTTTCTTCTGCTAGCAGTGGTATTTCGTGTTTCACATAATTTTTTCTTTGCTGGCTGATTTCTATTAAAATCTGTTTATTGTTTCAGAAATTCATTTTGAAGTGGCATATTGCATTTCTACATCTCTAAGCCCTCTGCCCTTCTTCATAGTCCAGGCCATAAAGTGGGGAGGAGGAAGAAATAGGGGGAGAGGAAGAAATAGGGGGAGATTTTTGTTTCTGAGCATGTCAAGCCTCTGGAGTATCCCAGCACCATCATAGGGGGAGAAGCATGTTCAGGTGTAATAGTCAGAAGCAGTGTTGAGAGGGCATGCAGAGACCTCAGTTTCCATTCCTTAGTGTTTTACAGTGCAGCTGTTGATACGAGCAAAGTGTTTTTTACATCTTCAGTTTGAGTATTGCTTGCAAGTTCATTGCTTGTCCAGTCACTGAACTGCTCCCTCTGTCTTCTTGTCTGCCACCTCCTCCCTCCTGTCCTACTTCCCTCCCTCTCACCAGCTCTGATCTTCTCCAGATATCTCTTTAATAATTTGTCTCTACCCAGATACTCCTGCATATATTTATTCGAATGGTGGCGCCATCCCCATGCTGCTTAGTTCTGTGTTTGCTCTTAAAGGTTCAGTCAAAGCAGCACTGTGAGCCTTGCATGCTCTTGATTCTAAGTTTACTCACGGAATCACAGAAACCCTCAGGATCACCAAGTCACACAGTATCACAGTATCACCAGGGTTGGAAGAGACCTCACAGATCGTCAAGTCCAACCCTTTACCACAGAGCTCAAGGCTAGACCATGGCACCAAGTCCAACCAATATCCCTACTCTACAAGGTTCACCCTAAACCAAATTACAGAATCACATAAAATCACAGAGTCACAGAATGTCAGAAGCTGGAAGGGACCTTGAAAACTAATCCAGTCCAAAGCCCTGCCAGAGCAGGATCACCTATACCAGATTGCACTGGAATGTGTCCAGGTGGGTTTTGAATATCTTCAGAGAGTGAGACTACACAACCCCCCTGGGCAGCCTGTTCCAGTGTTCTGTCACCCTCACAGGGAAAAAAATCTTCCTCATGTTTAAATGAAAATTCCTATGCCTCAGCTTCCACCCATTGCCCCTTATCCTGTCACCAGGCATCACTGAGCAGAGCCTGGCTCCATCCTCCTGGCACTAACCCTTTACATACTTATATACATTGATGAGGTCACCTCTCAGTCTTCTCTTTGCCAAGCTAAAGTGCCCCAGCTCCCACAGTCTCTCCTCATAAGAGAGATATTCCATTACTTTACTCATCTCATCATGTGGCTCTGTGCTGGACTCTCTCAAGCAGTTCTATGTCCCTCTTAAACTTGGGGAGGGGGCACAGAACTGGACACAGTACTCCAGATGTGGCCTCACCAGGGCAGAGTAGAGCACCACATCCAAACAGCTTTTAAATGCATCCAGGGTAAAACAGTAACTCCATGACCCACCTAACCATGTCTAGCATTGTGCAAAGTCTGTTCATTCTGCTCAGTGGCCCTTTTATGTGGCACACTTATGTGTGCTCTCAAATGCAGGATACAGACTTTTTGGGTCTATTCTTATGTTTACAAATACACTAAGTCCTTACCATAAAGTAAGGAAGCGGTGACTTTTCCTTATTTAAGTATTGTCCTCTAACTTTTTCAGAGTACCAAAAAAAAAAACCCCACCACAACTTTTCCAACTGCTTTTTTTGAAGAGACAAAAAAAATCTTATTTTGTAGAGCTTTTTTCACAGTCTATGCGATATTTTCAGATCATTTCTGTTAAAAGCTTATCTTTTGGATACTCAGCACCTTTCAACTGGAATTCCAATAAAATGAATGCTTATCTTTCACCTCAGTAGATTTGGGATTATACCGTTAATTCAGCAAATAAGGAATGTCAAAGTAGTGCAGTAGTACAGATTTGCAAAGATGTTGTAGGATAAATAGTGATCCAAACTTGGTCATTCTGTCTCCACTTGTAGAGAAAGTCCCAGATAATTTTAATAGTCACTGATATGTAGGAATTGTTTATTGTGGCACACACAACTCAACTTCAATCTTGTTGGGAATTGGTATCCACAGAATCACAGAACCATCCAGTTTGGAAAAGACCCTTAAGATCACCAAGTTCAACCTACAACCCTACTCTGCAAGATTCACCTTAAACCACATCCAAATGGCCCTTAAACGCATCCAGGGTTGGTGACTCCACCATCTCCCTGAGCAGCTCATTCCAGTGCCTGACCACTCCATAAAAAACTTTTTCCTAATGTCCAATCTAAACCTCCCCAGCCTCAGCTTGAGGCCATTCCCCCTTGCTCTGCCTCACATTACTTGTGAGAAGAGACCACCAGCAGCCTCTGCACAATGTCCCTTCCCTGTTGTAGACAGTAATGAGGTCTCCCCGCAGCCTTCTCTTCCTCAGACTACCCATCCCCAGCTCCCTCAGTTTCTCCTCCTAAGATTTATTCTCCAGGCCCTTCACCAGCTTTGTTGCCCTCCTCTGGACCCACTCCAGCACCTCCACATTTCTCTTGTATTGCAGTGCCCAAGTTGAAATAAGTTTGTTTAAGATTGCTTTTTGGGTGAGTGAAACATTGCAGTAACTTCTTAAAGATACTTTAAAAATAGATAATAGAAACCTAATTTTCAGACTATGAGTTTTTATTCCGTGCTAAAACGGAGTGAGTAAAATTACAGATCTACCTTTTGACCTTCAAATGTACTAATACCGTGATTATTTAATGACTTCATTTGATGATTCCAACGTCCACAAAGTATAAGCTGCACATTTCATTAAGAAAGCAGAGTTCAGTGAGTTTTTATTTGGATACCTAAGTAAACAACATGATACTTCAATAGTTTTTAATAGATTTTTTTTTCACTATGTGGGCACTGTTGAATTTACACAGCATGAGGTCTTGTTGGGCAAAGACTCCTTGTATTACAACTTACATCAAGAAGAAAAGTTGATGAGCTTAGACTTGACAAAGTAAAATTCACCCTAGGTTGTTTGGGGGCTTTTGTGTTGTTTGGGGTTTTTTTCTATGTATTTCTTGTTTGAAGCCTTCTACTTCCTGTCAGGCTAACAGTATTTTCCCCCAATTGCACTAAAGAACAAAGTTTAACATGAAAAAAATTATCTGCATTGAACATGTTTTTCTGGGTAAAGTCAATATCAGAAGGATTTTCAAGGTAAATCCTCTTTCAAGTGCAGTATTTTGCCATTTTACAACTTAGATTGAAGAGTTATAGTTACACAATTTTTTTTTTTGGGGGGGGGGAGAAGAAGTACAGGGAGGGAGGAAACAAGTCTCAAGTTCTGTCCTGAAGTAAGACATGGATGCAGAGGACTGAAAAATATCATTCTCACTACAGTATGGAATGACTGAAGAATAGCTTGTCTAGACATTTATTGATATAGTTCAAGTCATACCATACTACTTTATTTTAATGATTTTACTACCTTGCTAGCTGGCCTATAGAGTAGATTTTCTCCTGTAATTGCTGGCATTTATAGTAAAGAGGAAAAAACAATCAAATTGTTGCATGTGTAAGGGTACAAGTTTGATAAGTACTGAATGTTATGGGAATTTAGTCCAGTCACAGTTCCAGTGTCTGCTTGTATAGTGAATATCAATTCAGCACATAAGCTGTGATGTTTTCAAGTAAGACTCACCATCCCAAGTCTCTTTCTAAATAAAAAGTTAGATATTTTTTCAGATGGATTTTGTTCTTTTGGGTTTGCTTTTGGACAATGAGACTTACCTTAGCCAAATAGGCAATAAATTAATTTTACTTTATTAGTGTCTACATTGTAAAGTTGAAATGAATGCTCCTGTGAGCATTCATTTCATTAGTCAGGAGTTCAGTGCAGGAAGCTGTTCACTGTCTAGCTCTGTTTCATATCAGAATGAGTTTGACTGCAGCTCTGCATTACCAGTCACCTTTCTGAACTAGCATGGTCATCTTCTTTGAGTTGTTTCAGCCTTATTTTGGGAGACTACTGGTAGTTATTGACTGTTGTCAACTGGTAGCTCTTGTAAAGAACTGTAGATTGACAAAATTATTGTTCATGGCTTTGAAAGCTATAATTTCACAATCACAGAACTTTAGAGGTTGGAAGGGACTTCTGGAGATCACTGAGTCCAACCCACCTTCCAAGACAGGATCCCCTAGGGTGGTTCACACAGGAATGCATCCAGGTGGGTTTGGAAAGTCTCAAGAGAAGGAGACTCCACAGCCTCTCTGGGCAGCCTGTTCCAGGGCTCCATGACTCTCACTGTAAAAAAGTTTCTCCTCATGTTGAGCTGAAACCTTCTATATTCCAATTTGAGGCTGTTGCTCCTTGTCTTCTTGCTGCTGACCACCAAAAAGAGATATCAGTCTACCACAGGCCACTTATATACATCTATTCCTGTTTGTTAACATCTTTTCATGGCACTTTCCTTTGCACTAACTCATCTAGTTGAACAGAGGGTCTTTGGTTCTGTGATTTTGTGCCCCTTCTGCGTTTTGCAAATTCTTCCCTTGCTCCCAATTTCCAGCATCATCTGCCTGCCATTTGCTGGTTACCTCATATTATGACTTCACTAGCTCCAAAAATGTAGATGTAAAATTTAATATGACATTTTATACTCTTGGCCTAATCATCACATTTTTTATAAACACTCCTGGTTGTAAACATGCCCATTTGTTGACAGGACATAAATATTTACATACTGAATTGCAAGCATGTGTGTGCACATGCATTCATGTGCATGCTGGGGAAGAGAGTAGTCCTGTTTGCTTAGTATGTTTCCAAGAAGGTTTGTAAGATTAGAACTTGTTTCCAAGAGTAAGGCTAAGCTCAGTGTAATGATATCTGAATCTAGATATGATGAAGAGCTCATTGTTGTGATTTGCATTTTTGAGAACTAAGTCAAACAGTTTACTTTGGTATCTTGCAAAGATAAATATTGGCACAAGGGTAATCTCTTCCATCTGTTTGGCTGGCGTGATGTAGATATGATGAACTTTTCCATACCTTATGGCCTCTGTGATGCTAAAAATGGAGATTGTGGAGTGTTCATGTGTTTGGGGGTTTGGTTCTTGTTTAGTGCTCTTGCAGGATCTAGACAGAGAACGTGCAACAAACAGCAATATGAAGAGAATTGTTCAGTCTTTGATTTTTTCATTATTCATATAGATCATAGATTCATAGAATGTTTTAAGTTGGACCTCAAAGATCATCTAGCTCCAACCCCCTGCCATAGGCAGGAACACCTCCCACTAGAACAAGTTGCTCAAGGCCTCACCCAGCCTGGCCTTGAACACTTCCAGGGAGGAAGCATCCACAACCATCCTGGACATGCAATAATTGTTTTTATTATATCTAACTTGAAAGTATTAATCTGATATTTACAATTCAGTGTTGCAAGATTTCCATTTGTTACTACTATTTCCATTATTACTACAATAATTAAGAAATTTAAGTGGAAACGCCTGATTATGTTTGCTTTACTCCATGCTTTTGCTATCCTACTGCCACATTTTTTCAGTAGTAAAATACCAAGTAGAGAAGCATTCAGCATAAATGTGGATACCACATTTTTTTTTCCTCTTATTTTACTTTGTTGTTTTTTTTCAATTAACTGCCTTCAATTTTATAATGGGGGAGGTATTTTAAATCATGTTAGAAAAAATAATAAATTAATTTTAAATGGTGAGTCAGTGCCTTGATCAAATGTTCATGAGTCAAATGGAGGACCATACAATATTTTATACAATGGAAATTCTAGAATCAGTATAAGCATCATAAATGTCATGTACTACATTAAATATTTGCCATAAGTATTCATAATAGAGCAAGTATAAGTATTTGTAATAGGGGTTGGTCACTTCTCCTAGGCAACCAGTGACAGAACAAGAGGACAGAGCCTCAAGTTGCACCAGGGCAGGTTTAGGCTGGATGTTACAAACAAATTCTTCACAGAAAGAGTGATTGGCATTGGAATGGGCTGCACAGGGAGGTGCTGGAGTCACTATCCCTGGAGGTGTTTAAAAGGAGACTGGATGAGACACTTAGTGCCATGGTTTAGTTAATTAGAAGGTATTGGGTGATAGATTGGACTCGATAATCTCAAAGGTCTTTTCCAACCTAGTTAATTCTGTGACTCTGTGAAGTGTTAATTTTAACACTGTCCCTGTTTTTTTTACAAATCATTTGTTTTGTGCTGAAATTTATCACCTTAATTATTTTATATTGTGAATAACTTAACAGATGCAGGAAAAAAAAGTTACTTTCTTGGACTGGTTTTGATGAGTTAAGTAAGTTAACTGTTTTTAAATATGCAAGCCTTCTCAACTGTTTTAAGTTCGTGTACAAGTGGGGCAGGATAAACCTTAACTGTGTAAAAAGAAATTACTCAGCATTGACTATAATAAGTTATGGAGCTGCAGTTAGCATTTGTTTTCCTTTCCTGGATTAGTTAAGCAGATAAGGTACCTAAATCAGATAGGGGCAAGTGATACTTCATTATGGATCTGCTTTACCAGTTTCTGAAGTCGTTGTAGGTGCATAGCTCCATATTTGAGACAACACTTCTAAATACTTCTAAATGTCTTTCCCACATAAATTGAAGTGATACTAAATGTTTGGAATAGCTTAGTCTTTCATGAATGTAAAATAAGCTTGGATAAACTTCACTAGTTTCCCCAAGTTGATGCCAATTGTTTGAGTTGTTTTATTCAGCTATGAAAAAAACATTGTCTTAACCTCCCTTTTTCAAGAAAGATGCTTCAAATTCAAGATGTTTTAAAAAATAAGTAAAGCACATAACAAATAAGAAGTGTATTCCATAAGCTACACAGCCCTTAAAGAAATATGTGAGCACATGGCATATCTCACTAACTACCCAGAAAGGCCAAATTTGAATTAGAAAGTTTTTTCCTTTAGTGGTAATTGCCATGTTTTAGTGGCTATGCAGAGTGAGTTCCATTAAGAAAATGATGTGGTTCCAAATAATCACAGAATCATAGAGTCATTCAGTTTGGAAAAGACCCATGAGATCAACCATTAACCCTACTCTACCAAGATCACCATTAAACTGTATGGCTAAGCACCACCTTTAAATGACCTTTAAGAACATCCAGGGATGGTGACTCAACCACCTCACTGGGCAGCCTGTTCCAATGCTTGACTACTGTTTCAGTTCAGTCTAAACCTACTCTGGTGCTCTTAAGGCTGTTCCCTCTTGTTCTACAGATTACCTGTGAGAAGAGACCAGCACCTACCTCTCTATATTGTCCTTTCAGGTAGTTGTAGAAGGCACTAAGGTCTTCCCTTAGCTTCCTCTTCCTCAAACTAAACAGTCCCAGTTCTCTCAGCTGCTTTTCACCAGCCAGTAATGCTCATAGTGCCTTGTTTGTTTGCCAGGTTAATAGTATCTCTTCACACAAATATAATTCTTTAGAAAATTAATATGTAACTTCCTTATTTTTAGGTGTTATGTTATGGCCTAGTTGTAATTGTCAAGCTGCAAAAATACCTTTCTAGGCTTGGCATTTCCTGAAATTTATTTCCTTCACTGTCATTTTCCAGGAGTGCACTAGAGCTTCACTGATATTTCTCTGTGTAAATTATCAGATAAAAGTTGCTCACTGCTCATTTTTTCTTTAGAGGTGTGAGTGCTTGGGTAAGAAATTACAAATCAGAAGAAAACTTAGCATGATTTTACAAGGGTCTGATGCAGAGCTCATTGATAGCAGTAAGGAAAGTTTCTCTTTGTTTTGCTGGAGATGATGCAATACGAGAGAGATGTGGAGGTGCTGGAGTGGGTCCAGAGGAAGGCAACAAAGCTGGTGAAGGGCATAAAGAATAAATCTAGCCTAGAGAGCTGGAAATGGTTAGTCTGAGGAAGAAGAGGCTTCGGGGAGACCTCATTGCTGTCTACAACTACCTGAAAGGACATTGTGGAGAGCTTGGTGTTGGTCTCTTCTTACAAGTAATTGGAGACAGAACAAGGCAGAATGGCCTCAAGCTGAGGTTTAGATTGGACATTTGGAAAAAGTTTTTCATGGAGAAAGTGGTCAGGCACTGGAATGAGCTGCCCAAGGAGATGGTGGAATCACCAACCCTGGATGTGTTTAAGGGTCGTTTGGATGAGGTGCATAGGGATAGGTTTAAGGTGAATCTTGTAGAGTAGGGTTATAGGTTGGACTTGGTGATCCTGAGGGTCTTTTCCAAACTGGATGTTTCTGTGATTTTGTGAAAGAATGAAGCATAAGAAAAATCAGAAGGTCCATAACTTGTCTACATCTTTCCTTATGAGCTTTATTTTAATTTGATAAAACATGTTAATGTCCCCTTGATTTTGTGTAGCCTACAGAGTGGATTCATTTTTCATGTTGGGAAGTAACAGCATGAATGAGCATTCTGTACTTGGGAGACATTAAGTTCAGAACTGAAGGTACAGTTCCTGAAGCCAGTAGTTCTAGGTTAATATAAGTGTTTGAAAATGATCCAAGTAGACTCTGTTCTTAACTTTTAATGTTTTGGAGTTTTTGTGTCATGTCAAATACAATGCTTTCTTATCTCCAAAGATTAACTTTGCCCATTTTGCCTATGTAATATTTATATATGGACAGGAAATGGAAGTCAGTATCTAGATTTGTTGACCCCTGAGATATATTATTGACCTCTCTGAGTATTAACTGCTCAGATCAATAAATGCTGTTATTGACCTCAAAGAAAAATCAATAGCAGCCCGTTAATTTGCAAACTATGACTGCCAGAAAATGGTTCACATTTTGTTCTTCATTATCACCTATTTATATCTATATTTTAACGCCTTCAGTATTTGCACCTAGAGATCATCATGTCAAAAAATCTCAGTCCCAGCTGCTAGAAGGTTGGAGAGACAGGCATTATGCATTATAGAATAATTGATGAGCACTACATGTTATTTCCTATTTCTCATGGAAATAATACCCTAAACAGTTGTGTATCACCTGTGTTGTTTTTTCCTTCTTTTAGGGAATCCATTTCATTTTGTTTTCTCTGTTGTGCCTCATCAAAACATTGCATAGAAGTACTGCATTTTAGCTGCCAAAAAAAATTCTATGTGAAGAATAATTAGAGGGATGAAAGACCAACTACTAGAAACTAGGAGACTGAAAGTGATCACTATAAAAATCATAATTAATAGACACTAGATTTTTCCTATTTGCATGAGTATGACAGTTTTCTAGGGAGCAATCTGCTCTGTAGAAGGCTGAAATAGAATTGCGTGACCATATAACAAAGAAAAAAAGTTTTAAATGACAAAGTATTGGTGGACAGATATTGGTTTGTATATTAACACTGAAATGTCAAGTTCTACATAGTTGGAAAGGCCAAAAATTTGCCTATTGCTAAAATTCAAATGTCATAACAGTACTTCTGCTTATATATCACTTTGGTATTTAAACTTAAAAACCTCTAAATGATTTAATATTACTTTGGCCTTGTTATGATCTGACTGCCAAAAAAAGGCAGTGGATGATTCTTATCTGGTCTGGGGAGTAATGTTCTCATTCACAGAAGACAAAGCACAACTCTGTCAGCCTGTTAGAGTCATTAATTATGTCTGATAGATCTGCAGTGATCTTGGCAAAATGATTGCTGTATTTAAAAGTCTTTTCCTTCATTAGATGACAGAATGAGAAGTATTCAAATGCAAAAATAAGGCAAGAGTTTAATTTTTCAAATAGCCAAAGTGGTTGCAGAGTTCTTCTCCCACTTTGATGGCTCTATGATTTTGCCCTTTAATATCATAAGCTCCCAAAACGTCATTTGTTTATCCATGTTATCCTCTTGAGAGACAGAGTCAATAATACTGATTTGGTAGATGGGTAGACCAAAGCATAATGAGGTTAAATAAAAAGAAACAAAACCCCCCAAACCAAACCCAATGAAAAACCACAACAAACTAAAAAAAACCAAACCTGCCAAAAAGCCAAAAGTAGCACCATTCTAGATTGATCTCTGAGGTTCAGATAAATAAGACCAGTGCAGATATGGGAAGATATTTGTAGTGACTACACAGTGTCTTTTCTGTCCTACTCAAGTTCACCTTTAGAGTGAACCTTGCAGAGTAAGGTTCTCAGTTCGACTTGGTAGTCCTGAGGGTCTTTTCCAACCTGAATGTTTCTGTGATTCTGTGAAGTCCTGAACGGTCAGGAAGGACAGTATCTGTAAGCTTATACAGACATTCCAAATTACAGATCAGGTTCTCTGCTTTTCTCTGCTATTTTGAGTCATCTTTGAGTAGCCAAGAAGGATCCTTCTCCCAGTGATGAAAATGGGAGGTCTGCATGGACATGTGGCATATTTGGGGAGGATGGAATGTTGATAGTCTCACTTGAGGAGTAGAGAGATCATGCCATTTTTACAGGTTAGAATTATCTCCTTCCAGCCCACGCAGATTGCAGAGCAGCATCCAGGTGTTCCAAGTGCCAAATTGTCCATGGTCTGTCAGAATTTTACTAGTAGAACTGGGAATAAAGTCTGAAGCAACCAGACAATTTCTTGATCATGAGCCAAATGTGGCTCCTTGGCCAAATGTGCCTCCTTGAGTTATCTAGTCTGTTCAGAAGCACTGTGATACAGTAGCTGGATCTCAACATGACTCTAGGTCCTAGGATTACAGAAGATGGTGCTGGTAACAGTTCTTATGGTGCCTTAATGGCTGTCTGGCACCTGGTGAATCCTCTACTCTGAAAGCATTGTCATACAAGGTGTACTGGAGCTCAGGAAAAAGCCTTATGAATTCAAACTCCTAATCCTCTGCTAGTGACTGAAGGAGCTGGTGAGAAAAGAGGAGGCTGAGGGGAGACCTCATCGCTGTCTACAGCTACCTGAAAGGATGTTGGGGAGAAGTTAGTGCTAGTCTCTTCTCACAGGTAAATAGTGATAGAACAAGAGGGAATGGCCTCAAGCTGCAACTGAGTAGGTTCAGACTGGACATTAGGACAAAAAAATTCACAGCAAGAGTGGTCAGGCACTGGAATGGGCTGCCCAGGCGGGTGGTTGAGTCACCAATCCTGGATGTGTTTAGAAGTCATTTAGATGTGGTGCTTGGGGATATGGTTTAAGGTGCCCTTTGTAGAGAGTAGAGTTATTGGTTGGAGTGGAGATTCTGAGGGTCTTTTCCAACCTGAATGCTTCTGTGAATTTGAGCTTCTAACGCTTTCTTTTCTGTTTTATATTCTTTACAATTACTAGAACTGTTTACTTAACTGATGAGAAATTCTCAGGACTGAAACCATCTCTAATTTACCCAAAAAGGGAAGGGACTATAACGTAATCCACAATTAAAAAGTCTTGGTAGAAATCCTGTCTGTGTGGTATGCCAGAAGGAGTTTGGTTTATAGCTATGCAATCATGGAATTTAACTTCTCAATAGATGTCACCAACAACAGAATCTGATTTCCATAATTGAAATGTTTTGAGACTTTGCACTTATGGTCAGTGGGGCACAAGCAAGTATTCTGAGATGAGATGTTCTGCTTAGCCTCTTCGTGAATTGCTTTTACTCTCCACAACTTACTTTATTAAGGGAATTTTCCATTTGCTTCCTATTTTGGGAAAAAGTATCTACATTATTAAAGTATAGAAAATATTTGATGCCATAAAATGGAGCTATTTTAGTTTGATAAACCAGAAATATGCTGCACTGTGAGGGTCATAGCTTATAATATGTACTGTTAGTACTTTTTCATTTTTCTATATTAGGAGATTAGTGAAAAATAAGCTCTATCAATTAAGTTTTATTGCAAAATTATCTTCAGATGTACAGCAGTGAAGATGATATTGAGTGATAACACTAGAGTGGATTTTGTATAAAGCAATTACAGCTTGAAAACCACAATCTGAATGAAAATATTGCTCAGGTTTTTTTTGTAATCTAGCATTAGTACCAAAAAACCTCTTCCTTTTGAAAGTGCTTAAATTACCTCTATTAAATACAAGACATCCCTAAGGTGTTCATGTGTGCTATTGACTGAAAAATACTTTACTGATACCTGATTTCACTGCTCATACTTGGGCAAATCTGTAAAGTGCATATAAATCTATAAGTACATATAAGTGCATAAGTACATATGTGGTTCCCCCTCTTGAGATGTTTCTGTGTTTTTAATATTTCCTAAAGATATTACTTTGATTATATAAATAACAGAGTTCTTAATTCAGAAATTATTTTGTGCAGATGTACTGTGTGGCTATGAGATAGTTTTCATTCTTAAAAGCAATGGTTTACCCAGATTGAAGCAGCAGTTCTTTTTCACAGTATAATGTAATACATGCAGCCATATATGTTTGCTTTGATGTCATCCTGAAGTTGGAAGTGCATTGAGCTTCCTAAAATGAATTTAAAGAATTTCAGAAGTGAATTGTTTAATTCTGCTCATAATGAATGAAATCTGTCTGACTGCTATAGTCATTCCTATCGTAGTGTTCATTGTCATCCTATCTTCAATGGGACAAGCAATGCTTTAAAACATGTAAAGGACATTGTTACTCTGGAGAAACAAATCAAATTGCTCAAGAGTTGCTGTCATAGGGGTTTTTTTAAGAGTTCTTTTCCTATTTATGGTAGAGGGAGTTGTGCACATAACATTCACTGCTTGCATGCTCCAAAATGTTTTATGGAGTGGATGTACAAGAGAAGTAGCTCTGTAAAACGCCCCATATGGAATAAAGTGAACAGGACCTTAAAGAGGGTCAATTCATTTCAGAAGTCTACCGGTTGTAGTTGATTGTTTCATTGTAGATAAATAGCTTGTGGCTCTGACCAAACCTCCAGTCATACCAGCATGAGTCAAGACAGTTGAGTCAAGTGGTTACAGGTTTCCATCCTTTCAAATTGATCAAATTGAAATAGCCCATTAGGAGTTGATTTAAATCAGTTTAGATAAGCTCGGTCTTAGTCATGGCCCTTGAGGCTTTGGCTACTGAAAGTTCACTTGAAGCTGGACATATACCAGCTCCACAGGCCATCAACTTTATTAGTGCGGAGATAAGCTGATTAGATCTTGTCAATCAAAGGTGCCAATATCTCAATTGAGTGTCTCTCCCAGTCTTTCTTTCCTTCTTTGTTGCCCACTTCAATGCCTGGAAAGAAGGAAAAAAAAAAAAAAAGGAAACACAAACGAGAGAGCAAACAAGAGATGTGTGGTATGCATCTCCCTGGTTGTCACCAGGCAGGGTGCAAGGCTACTGTGATGATGTGATGACTATATTAAAGAGGACATCAATTTGTTTTAAAGTGTTTTGATTTTTTATGGTGGCATTAAGAGAGTGAACATTGTGGTGGCAGCTTTACTAGAAAGCAAAGACTTCTAGAGGGGGGAGGGGGGGAGAAAAGTGTTTCTTTGAAACCTACTGGGTCTTTGAGTCTTGCTGTGCCAATGGGCGCTTAAGTGCTCCTGTAACTGGCATACTCTGATCCACCACCAGCCTAGGTACTATTCTTCTCTTCAAATGATCCATTTATATAAAGTGAAAATATTTGTGGTTGTTTAATCCTTGCAGAATTTAATTTTTTGTTAAATAGCATTTTTTTGGGCTACACTTGGTTGTGCCAGTTATGAGAGTGATGTAATACAGGAGGCTGGGAAATCACAGCAAGAATTGAGGTTAGGTTAAAAGATATGCAGTGGCCCTCTCTCTGAAAATTAACCATACATGCACTGAATAAATATATGCAGGTATGTGGCTCTCTGCTTTGTACAGTAAAAAAAAGGTAAACAGAACATCAGCTGTAAAAATCTAACAAGGCAGTGATTCAGCTTCTGGTTTCATCATATAGTTAAAGATGGTATGGAAGAAAACTAGGCTTTTGTTCTTCACATCTGAAGTTTGCTCACACCATGCCTCCCTCATACTTCAAATGCAGACAACAGAAGCTCGTCCTTTTCTTCCATCACCCTACCCTCACCACCCAATGAAGGCTGGAGCTACAGTGCTGCAGAACTACATTGCCACACTGGATTATCTCTTTATCAGTTATTCTTCACTCCACTGTATCAATTTTCCACTAACCAATCAGACACTCCTCCTAAAAAGGCTATTTCATCTAGATAAATATATTTATAGCTACACTGATCCACACAGGCAACTCATGTGCTACACGTCTTGGGGACAGAAAGGGAATTACGTGCTCCTTCCAGGAGACTTCACATGTATCCCCTCTAGTTAATGCTGCTATTTGGGGAAATTCCAGGGAAAAAAAAAAAGATTCTAGTGAAGATTCACTGGGACACTGGAGTTCAGCTGTGTCTTGTGTTGCAAACTGCAACACTCTGCAACTGCACAGAGTGGAAAGATGCTGTTTTCTGATCATAACTTTGTTTCCTGTCGGTCATTCTTGCCAGGCCTCCATTCAGTCTGCATGTGGGGGGAAATTAATTGTTTAAGTTTAGCCTAAGACAGATATCAAATTGGTAAGCTGCCTGCACTATTCAGGCAGGAGGTTTCTTTTGCACTCTCCAAAAACATCTAAGTTCCAACCAGGTTTAAAGGCATATACGCAGGAAGAAAATGCAGATAATTAGAATTACTCCGTGTTTAGATGGGGTTATTGAGCTGTTAGGTGGGTTTTTTTTCCTGTTTAATATACTGTTAACAGCTCTAATGCTGCAGTTACAGCCAATTGGAAGCAAATAGCTTTTTGAGAAACCATGGAAGGAAATCTGTCTAGTAGACCACTAATCAAGTGACACACCTTTTTCCTCAGCTACTTCGCATATTAAAGTCATTAACTCATTGCTTGAAATCTCACTTTGAAGGGTAAAAAGAAATGTATTAGAGTTCCAAATTGTCCTTTGATTCGTCTACCTTACCTTCATTAGTCGTATTTTTTTCAGACTGATGTTTGTTTCTAATGCAGTTCTCTTTGAAAGCTCTTTTTATTGTTGTGTGGAACTGCACAGAATGGAGTTGAATCAACAAAACAAAGCCCATGGTGATAGTATTTGGTAGTAATATTGTATTTTGTGATAAGACTGGTTAGTCATGACTTCCAAAACATTTTGTGCATCATTAAAAATAGAATGTTCTCAACCTGGAGCTATAAATGGATGGAATATATGTTTTGTCTTGGCAATTCCAAGAGTGGTAAATAATATTTTCTATCTCTTCTCTCAGTCAAGTAGCAAGAAGAGGAGCTGAACTCCATCCTGGTGGCTGAGTCTTAGTAGTTTTACTGCTGTGTTTTTTTGAGCAAACCCTTCAGTTAATACTTAAATGCAGCTCAACATAAGGCTGTAGATGACAGTACATGTGATTTCTAGAAAGATGAGTTCACCAAATAAGCAGGGATTTTTGGCAGTTTTTTTTACTTCATCTTTACAACTGCCACTGAAGTTATTTGAAGTTTGCATCATATGTGTACTGTATTTGGGGATGAATGTGCCTAATGGAAATTATATATGCTTGTAAACTTCCTCCCATTGTTATTTAATGAAAGCAAATCTAGAACATTGCCAAAAGGACTTGTATGTTAAGGCTCTCTTTGACAGCAGATTTGTAAACTTCTTATTGAAAGTACTTGAAAGTCACTTAGGGGAGGGTCTGTAACATTGAGGCCACCATCTTGGGGGAATGGTTTCAATGTAGTTACTCAGTTTGGGATGCAAATGAAAGCTGGCATTGCTTAGCTGATGGTTTCTTTTTTCCTTTGGAAGTTTTATTGTAATATAACCAAGAAACCCATTTGGTTCATGGCATTGTTACAGCTCACACATGAAAGCATGAAAATATCTTCATCAATACACTCTTTTACCATTGTGCTTATTAGTTTTTATTGTTGGTTGGTTTTTTTTATTGTTGCTGGTTGGTTTAAATTTTTTTTTCTGTTGTTTTCTTGGGCTTTATGGCTGATAATTTCAGAATCAGCTCATGAATGTGTTTCCATGAGGTAAAGTAAGAAAATAACTCGAATGAGTTACACTGTGTACATGTGCTCCATGTATTCCTTTCACAAAGTTCCCCAAGCCATCTTCTAGGGATAATATTTACTGACTACATTGGTACTGATTAGTGTACAGACGTATATGGCATATATGACACTAGAGGCTAGGTTAAAGGTATCCTTGGTGACCTATCAAACAGAAGCAAAGATGGTTTAGTATTTAAAAAAAAACAAAAATCAATATTTGATTTATGTTCCTCCTTGGAGGTTAGTCCATCTTCAAGCATTAGAGGGCCGCAAGCATCTATTTTCTCTATTTACCCTGCAGCTTCCCAGTTTTCTAACCAGGGAGAGATGTAACTGAATATTGGAAAGTAAAGTTACAGTTGCCTAAGCTTCCTTTTCAGGAGACTCTTGGTTTTAATGAATTTGATAGAAAATGTCACTCAGAAAATTAATTCTTTTTTACTTTTAAAAATTACATTCTTGAATTGTGAAGCAATGCAAGTCTTCTGCTTTTAGAACAACATTTAGATACCTTTGATCTCTGCATTTTGGGAATTCTTATTAGATTAAACACAGTCACTTGCAGGAAAAGTCCTATGAGGAGGGAGGATTTTTTTCTTAGATGGAAAGGGGAAAAAAGAAAACAAAACCAAAAAAAAGTAAAACAAAAAAGAGAGAGAGGGAGGGAAAATCTTTTCCTGTTTCTTCCCTGAGGCTGAACTGTTTATCACTCTATCCTTGCTCGATAGAAGTGAATTTCATAATAAAATTTTCCCTAATCGGGCTCTGTCAGTGAGGTTTCTTATCGTGGGGAGGAAAATGACACCGATCCTATCGAAAAACAGAGACGATGTCACAGTGTCCCCAATCACAGCTACTCAGCTTCCATATCTACCTTCTCCACAAACACCAAGCACTGCTTTTTCATAAGAACATCAAAACCAAGCGAAGTCATTAAAATTGCACCCGCGTAGAGTTGCAGGGATCAGCCGCACTAGCGCAAAATGGGATGTGGGAAAACAGACTCTCTAAATGTGCTAATTCCATTGTCACGTGTTTACGGCTTAATTTTAATCAGTTAAAAAAGCCACACATTGCAATAAATTGGCATTATCTTCTGTGACACCAGAGGACACAGTTGGTTCAAGGATTTAGAGGGTCGCTGGCAACAGTATATAGTGTTACAGACAAAGTATTTTTACGCTTGAACTACGGTAGCTAAGGTGCAATCCCCAGTTAAGACTGCAAACAAAGACTATAACCCACACAGTACTAAGTTCAACATGCAGACCACCTTCAGCCTGGAGACAGTGTAGAATGCTAAACTGAATACTGCTGGAGAACATTTTCTAATTTAATGGTTAAAGGTAATTTGTTGGCCAGTATAATTGAGGTTGCTGTTCAGTGGTGTTCTCTTATGTGTGTCCTCTGCCATAACGAAGAAAGATCTATTGGAAAAATCTCTTTGCTGTATTTGCATTCAGTTTCTAAGCTGATGATGCTTGTTTTCATTATGCCATTAGATTTCTGCCTCAAAACTATGTGTTGCGTTTTCTGTTGCTCTGCTCACAGAAATGTAGGTAAATCAGCCAACAAGAACAGAAATGTGAACAGTAGTTACACTGCTGCTTCCAATTAAAGGTTTATGGAAAGTTAAGTTTTCTAATTAGGCAATATCACAGGTCACATGGGAGTCGTACATGGTATCTGTCTCTACTCCTCCCATTTTCTTTCTTTTCCTTCCACCCTCCCCCTTAGATTTGTTTTTTAACTTGAATATGGCTGATCAAAATGTTTACAAGCAGCAGGAGAATTATTTTCTGTAGAGCAGTGTGATCTGACTGATAAACACCCATTTCAATAAAACCATGTCTATAAAAGTTGCCTGCTTTTATTTCAGTGGATCAAATGTGGGTGACCACTTTAATTCTAGGACGAGCAAACAGAAAGCAACCAGAGAGAGTTGGTGCCGGAATTTGGCTTTCAGTGAATGAACAGCTCTTTTTAGGATATGGGCAAATCCATAGCTGAACACAAATGGCTGTTTGAAACAGCACTGAAGAGCACTGCTAAATAAGTTCGCAAAGTTATTACTGCAAAACCCAGGACCTGTTTGGTGTAGGATGCAAGTCGTTGCTCTGCTTTTTCCAACACTTAATATTTAGGCTTGGACAATGTAGTGCCAAGTGCTTAGGCGATCATTACAAGCTCTTAAAACATAACCATGAAAATGGCCAAAGGAACTATTAATAGTCAGTGATGAGCATTAGCCTAGTGAAATTAGTGTATGGATCCCTTTTGCGTGTAAAGAAATAGGATTGTTTGGCTTGTTTGAAAGCAAACCTGCAGTATTGGTTTGGGTGGAGAACAAAGGGAGAATATTATCTGAGTCTGAGTTAAACACAGGATTTCTTCATTAACTGCATCTGCATAAAAAATAAGAGGTGTTACCAACGAAATAACAAAGGTTTTACACTCTTCAAATTAACATATGCACAAATAAGCAATGCCCTGAATGAAGTTTACTGCCTCTATTTTCTAAATGTAGTAACTATTTCTGAGCCTCCAATTGCCTTACTTGGGTTTGTAACACGATGCAAACTGTCTTTTGCACTCCTTACCTGTTTAAACAGCTTGAGTAAATACGTGGGGTCGTTTTTGTTAGAAGAATAGTGAAAAGAAAAGATTTGGTTTAAATATAAAACAGTTTCTGTGTCTGGAGTTAGCAGCAAACTCTGCATGACAAAAAAAAAGGGGGGGGGGGGGGGGGAAGAACTTCTTTATGCCAGTATGCTTAGCTTTATAAAGACTTTATTCTCTAAAACCAAAATACAAACATCTAATTGTTCAAAAGATTTTGCTTCACAGCTGTGCCACTATATTTTTAATGGGTAGTGCTTATAATTTTTCCCCCTTTGGCTTAGAATCCTACAAATCAGCTGAGTGTGGTGTTTCTTAACTAAACAAACTGCACTGCTTGCAGGTTTCCTTATAAAGACACCTTAAGATTGTGGCACAAGTGCAGAGTTGTGCCTTATCATAGCCAGGTTTGGGACATTCCACTTTGAATGTACTGACTGATGTTTTAACCAGACTAAAAATTATTACCCATTTCTATAGCGTAGCTCCTCATCTCTCTTTCCTTGTTCTATTAACTCCCCAGTTTTTACAGTCCACACTTAAATCCTGTGCTATAGCTATTTTCTGATCATGTTTAAGTGGAAATTTAAGTGAGAAAGTGGAAGAGCTGGTTTATATTGCATTCATATACAGGAGAAGAGTATTTGGTGGTGCTTATATTTGCATCATTTTATGCTTGTAGCTGTAAACTATGAATTAATTTGTTACAGAGCAGGTTTGTAAAATACATTGAGTACATCACTTAAAAAAAAAAGGCACTGAACTAAGTAGGTATTTTGTCTCTGAAAGGAATACAAAGCAACCAATATTAATGCGTCCAGATGTGCATTCTAAAGGTTGTGAGGTGAAATAATATTTTGTATTTGTATTTGCTTTCTGCAGCATCTTTTTAACAAAGGACGAGTGAGAATCATTGTTTGAGATGCAGTCTTAGAGAAAAAGAACATCAACATAAATGATGCTTATTTATTAATTGTATACAGGATCTTGTGAATTTCATGGTTTGAAATATTAATAATCTCATTAATTTAGGTCTCTAAGTATACATATTGTATTAAAATAGCCTTTCATTTATGCACCTTATCACTTTTTTTTAGGTACGTTTACTTATCTAAACGCAACAAAACCTGAGGCACTCATTTATGAACTTCTTGTGTTCTACTTTTGCACACATAGGCTGCGCCATTGAGCCACCAGTCAGAGAAAACTGTTTTCATACTTGATGTTGTGTAATGGGTGGAACTAAAGATGTACTTAACAGAACTGAATATCAGCATCCTTTTACATTTGTTACCAATAACGGAATTTGGGGGAAAAATGCAGGATGTTCTAAGTACCTACTTGTAGCATTAGTTGGTGTCTTATAAGTTTGACCCTCTTAGATTTATTTCTTTTTCCCTAACTATAAATATGTGTAGTTACTTTTAATACAGTGCTTATAACGCAGCTATTTGTTCTATTCGACATGTGTAATAATTCCTATTAAATATTTAACTGCACATCAGGGGATAGTTAATAACAAATCCATCCTCCTCGCCCCCCGCAAAAAAAGGTGGCATCTGACTGGTTTTGAGTAAGGATTAAACATATACTGTTAGTAATATGCGCAGGCAGAACAAGATTTAAACTTATATTCATTTCCAAAAGGCACCATTAATTAACTTTTTCAAAAACTATAATGATACTTTAAAGAATTACATATATATGTAGTGTGTATATATATGTATGTATGTATGTATATATATATATATATATATGTTTGTATATATACATACACAGATACATATGCACTATCCTTTTAAATTTAGGTATTGAATTTTATCCATACCGTAAGATCAACCAATTAACCTCTCTGTCTGTGAAAGGGATTTTAGAGCTCAAAGTGAATATTTTTGCTGCTTCATCTAATTGAAGATGTAAAATGTCCTGTAAGACTAGGCAAAAGATTATTCTGGCCTGCTTAATTTGTAATCACACATTAGGTACTATATTTGCATAAACACTAATGACATCTAATATTTAGGGGAGATAGGGGAAGGCAGGATCTCTGACGGCGTGTTCAGTATTTTAGTGTCCCTGCAGGTTGTTGTCTTTTCAAGATTAGATAGTTTGTATTTGATTTTTTTTTAAATACAATATATGGAAATGTTAAGGATTAAAATGTGAGTTTGTGATATACTGTGACATAAGATGCTGTGTTTGCTTCAGAAAACCTTCTGTTTAGAAACGCGTTGTATTTTTAAGTGCCTGTTTGTTTTATGCAGATAGTCTCTATTTTTTCTGGCTGTTGTCATTGTAAGTGGTTTTGCATGTGGCTCTGTGTGTGTGTTCTGTTTATGAATCTTTGTGGAGCAAATAGTTTTATGTGGGGGAATACATGTGATATGAAATCATTATTTGCATCTTTGAAATCCAGGTTTGTATTATTATGGCCACTTTTTCTTTTTTGTGATTAAAGATTCAGGGTCCAACGTCCCTGAACAACAAGTTCTGCTTGTCCTGCTAAGGTCACTTCTTAGGAAGCAGGATACATTTTTATATGGTCATTTTTCAAAACTCTTTAATAGTAATTTCAAATGTTATAATAATGTGATATAGTTTTACTTCAATATTACTCTCTCAGGGTCCTACCATATTAATAAATTCATCTGTAGTGGTGCCTCAGTTTTTCATTACCAAGGTCTAATGATGCATTCTGAAAATGTGCTGTCACTTAAATGTGTATGAACTTAATTTTGTTAGGAGACATGTGTCTGTGGTCAGTAAAAAGCATAGCAGAAATTACAGTGCAAAGAGCAAGAGAGTCATTGAGTTTGAAGCATAGCTACCTTGTATATATAAAATAATTACAAAGAAATCAGAAACTCTTCCTTGTTTTCTAGTATATTAAAGGGATGTTGTATAAATGATGCAGTGGCATGGGGCAAGGTTTATTTTATGGCAGTACAGCTGTGGTTAGGAAATCTGCAATATCTGCAACTCATATGTATATGTAACGTAGTTCAGCAGATCTCTGCTCTTGTAATTATTCTTACTATATATTGCCTTGCAACTTCTATTACCATCACACTAAAGATCCTTGTCCTGGATGAAGACTCTTATATTATTTGCTGGGGAAATGTGTGGGGGGGGGGGGGGGAAATAGTTCCTATTCCCAAAAGCTAGCAGACAGGGGAAGATGGTTGAGGATAAAGAAGGAAAAGAAGAGCAGTGGTAACTAGCATCCCGGACAGGATCTTGGTGCATCCGTGGCCTTCATGTGATAAGTTTTGAGCTGTTTTGTTGTTTTTTCTTTCTCACAAACCTCACAGCCATAAAGAGATTAAGAAAGTTCATACAGAGAAATTGTAGTTGTAACAGAAAGGTAATTTAGGTGGGTCTGAAAACTCTCCCAGCTGTGATGAGCTGTGAGAGAGAGAGAAGAGGTATCTGCTTGCAGATTCGACTGATGAAAAGTTGGTCTGTTTGGCTGGTCATACACACTTGCCAAGATGTTGGCTGATATACTGAATAAAAATTGATAAAGAGCAATTGGCTTGGCTTTGATAATGAGCATGAGATTTGGTGTGGGAAGGAAAGGGGAACTGGAGGCAGGAGTGAAGGAAGTACAGGAAAGCACTACAAATACAGGGAAAGTAGCCCAAACCACCTGCTAGAAAAGAAAAAGTGGGTTTGTTAAGGCCAGGGAAGAGACTGAGTTATCAATGCAAAAGCTGATTCAAGCCTGGACAGAAGATTTATGTACCACTTGACAGGAGAGTCTGTATTTCGTTCTTATCCTAGAAAGGAGGCTTGAACTGGATGATCTTTGAGGTCTCTTCCAACCAGATGTATTCTGTGATCTATGAGATTTTAGACCTAGTCTGGTAAAAAGAACTTGCTTAGATGATGCAAAACCAAGAATGATGCCACAGCAAAGGAAGAGGAAAGTTAAAGGGAGAGTTAAGGATGGTAGAAAGTTGAGAAACATTGTTTCAGTTATGTGGATCTTGTCCCAAAGACTGAATATATTCATCTATGTCCTTACAAGAGAGAAATGTTCCTAGAACATATCCTTTTTTTCCCTTTGAAAAGACATTCCACTATTGATAGCCTCACTTAATGCTGATACCAGATAAATGTTCAAAATGATTAATTGGGAGGCCAGAACAAAACTGGTCAGCCCAGGTTCATTGTGTCTTCTGACAGATAAAATAGGAAAAGTCAAAATTGCATGCTTATTCTCCAGGCCATCAGAAACTCATGGAAAGAAAAATTTCCAGGCAAATAGGCAAATGATTGCACATTCTGTTAAATGTGCAACTCCAGTGAGAGTTTAATAGGATATTTATTGAAGTGTTTTATTGTAAGTTTTTTAAACAGTTCACTATTGCAGTGATGCCTGTATGCTGCACAGAGACACAGCAAATGGTCTCATTTCTTCCTTCAGAATTCAGTTTCAGGTCCTGCAAATGAAGAGCCTTTCTTGCACCACTCTGCACCCACTTAACCTCTTGTTCCAGATTTCTTCACATTTACATGCTCTTTTATAAGGGCCTTACTGAAAATGTTGGGTTTGCACTCTAAAGATTCAGGTTCATCATTAATCTACTCAAATTTTTCTGTGGTTGCTGTCTTGGATGTGCCCTAGAGAGGGAGAGCAAGTTCAGAAGTCTGTATTTAAACTTACCTCTAAAGTAGAAAAAGGAAATGCTGTCCTACCTGATGGAGGAAAATGATTAGACATTGACACAGTTCATAAATTCATAGATTTTGAGAAGAGAGGGCTGTAAAGTCATCATCTCCCCTACTCTGTAAAAGACAGTCAGTGAATCTCAGCTAATTAGTTCAGCATTTAATTCAATAAGTTGTATGCACGAAAATATCTTGTCTAGAAAAACACCCATCAGTGATCTGAAGATATCAAGAGATGGGGAAGTCACCTCTTACCTTAGTAATCATTCTGATAGTGAATCAGTCTGCATTTAAAGGAGTTGGAGATCCTATTTGTAATCTGAGTTTGTCTGGCAGCGAGGTTCAGTCCTAAATTCATTGTATTCCCTTTCCTGATGGACTGGAGATTGGGTTAGCAACTGGAAAGTTATATTTAGGAATATAACTAAACATCTTTTCAGTGTTATTATGATAATGGAATTCCTTAAATCCCTTGTTGTAAAAAAGAGTTCTCTTTCCCCAATTTGTAAATCTTTTCTGTGGCCTTTCTCTGTACTCTTCAATTATTCAACAGCCTTTTTAAAATACGGAGAGGAGAGGTAAGGCACTTTCAGTTCAGTTTGGTTTCGTGATTCACAGGTGATTCACAAAGATTATGCAAGACACCATGAGGCAGCTTCTGTGTTGCTTTTATGTTTCATGTCTGCCAAGTTATCACAGTGTGTCATACCAGCTCTGGTTTACTTTCTTTGTATATCTGTAGAAAATGTGGTAAAGAATCAGGAGCAAGATAAGGTCTCCTGAGCACCCATGTTTTATGTTTTCCCTCTCCTAAATATGCAATTCCCACAGCTGAGAGCAGCAGAAGAGTAAGTCATATTTGCAAGTGCTATAAAAACTTCTGCCAACTATAAAAGTTGGTACCAGGAATGGTAACCTCAGTTTTCTGCTCTCATGCTGATGACACTGACATCTTCATTGCAGCCGCTAGTGTAGACTAAAGAGGGTAAACCCCTCATCTTTCTTCTGCCTTTTCCATCCTCATTCTCCTGCCACAAATCTGTACTGTGATCATGGAACTGCTCAAATGACTGCAGCTCCATGTCTCAGATGGGGTGATTTTTTTGTCCTGCCTATGGATAGTGCTGATTCTTGATAGATTTTTGTATGGCTTTATGGTGATGTTAGAGTTTCAAAATGGGAAGTGGCCTAGAAGGCAGCAAGTAGCTCACCTACTTTTTGATGTGTTGCTGTTGTGTACTTCTGGCAGAAGAAATGTTGAGATCCAAATATTATTTCACTCCTATGAAAAATCGACATCTATGCTGCAAGTTCAAGGGATCTGTTCTTTTCTGCAGCAGGAGCATCCTGAAGCATGTCCTGTTTGGAAATCTAATTAAGTTCTGTGTGCAAGGAGGGAGGATGGAGTGATGGCACAATATATCTCTTTTCAACTGCAATTAATTTTTGTCACATTGAGAAGCAGCTGTATTAGCAGATGCCAAACTTGTAGCATAAATACAGCTGGTTAGTAGCATTCCTACACTTAGCTGTAGCAATTCCAGTGGGTGTTGTAGAGCCAGAAATGATGGTCTAATTGTTGGCAAGGAGTGGTCATATAAGTTACATTGTCTTGGTGAGGAAGGTCAATTCACTTGAGCAAGTTGACCATAGTGAACTGGTTAACAGTGATAGTGCTGGAGATTTTGTTATATCCTTTCCACTGCAGTGTATGAGAAGCTAAGATTTTTTTCTCTTTATTAATTTTTTTCTTCCTTTGTCTGTCCACTGCTGTCAAAGTCAATAGCTGAGATGAGGTCAGCTGATTTCAGCCAGTGCCTTGTCTCACCGGAGTGTATTTCTACAGGACTTGATGATTCAGTTGCTCCAGAGCCTAGGATTTCTCTTGTGAAAAATCGTGCAACTAGTCAAATGATTACATTGCTGTCTGGTTTTCAGCCACACAAACATTTTTTTTTTCATGGATTTCAGCCATAATAGCAAAAAGAAACAGTTCTATATTTATAAGTGTGTAAATGTGAGGCATCTGTGCTGGGTCAGAGTGCTTCCATCTACTTCAGTTTGCTGTCTTCAGTCATGTGCAGCATTGCTTGACCAGCTCTGTCTAGTTTATCGCTACCTGTCTTCATGCAAATTACATACCAGGTCTTTAACAGGTCAGAATTTACTCAAACTCTGATATTTGGTGTTTCAGAAAGACAAGAACCATCATTCGTATCTGTATTAACATCTAAACCGGCACTGAATTGTAATGAGATTTCTCAGACCATCTCTCTTCTTGTCTTTCGGCTGGAAGGAGCAGCTGTGTTATTACAATACCTTGTAAAGCTGAAAAGGGCTTAACTTTGGGTTTCCGTTTTTAAATGAAGCAAAAAGAAAACAGTTTTATCTAGCAGGACTTGTTGCAGTTCCTTTCTGTTTATCCAGAGCCTCTTGGTGGTGTGAATTAAAGAGGGGAGATTCTCAGCTAAGGGCGGCTGGCACAGCTTCAGTTTCTGTAACTCCAGGTATTACACTGCCAGTGTGTGAAGTTTTCTGTGTTCTATTTCTGTCTGTTCATTGAACTGATGATATTTGAACTGTGTTGATAGGGCTGTCAATGTCTTCATTATCAGGTTGAGTTCTAAGAACCCGTTTGCTATTATGTGGTTTTAGTAGTGATAGGACTAGGGGGAATGGAGCGAAACTAGAAGTGAGGAAATTCTGATAGAATGTTAGGAAGAACTTTACCATGAGGGTTGTGAGACACTCGAACAGGGTTCCCAGGGAGGTGGTGGAAGCCTCATCTCTGCAAGTTTTTAAGGCCAGGCTGGATGGAACTCTGAGCAACCTGATCTAGTGTGAGGTGTCCCTGCCCATAGCAGGGGGTTGGAACTGGATGATCCTTGAGGTCCTTTCCAACCCTGACAATTCTGTGATTCTGTGTTTATCACTTTGAAAAGGTTATGGCAGCTTCTACTGGCCTATGTACAGAAGTTTCTTATTAGTTTGGTTAAACCTTGCTTAAACTTAATTTCTGCATGTGAATCACAGAATCAGGATTTCGTTATGTTTGTATATCAGTTGTTCCCCAAAATTGCTTTAATTTACTGCAATCATAGGATTTATAACCCACAATGCCCTTATGCTTTTCTCACCCATTTGGATTTTGCAAGGGATCTCAGAAGAGTAGGTCCTGGTAGTGATGCAGTGTCGAGGCACAGCTGGGTGAGGTAAGGGCAGGGGAACAGCCTCAACTCAGAAATGCCTTGTGTGCATCTTTTCCAAACCAGTTTGTTTTCTATAACCACATTTGTTAGCATTACTATTTTAATGTCTCTCCCTCTGTGCATGTATTTGTGGTGTCAGGGCTGTGGCAGCATTCGGTTTTGTTGTCCTAAATGCTGCTGTTCGTGTCTGCAGTCTGCACAGTCCAATCTTCCAGTCCTGTGCATTTACCAACCACTCAAGCTCCATGCACTATCCATATATATATATATATATATAATGTAAAATAAAATAATAATAAAAAAATACATTATTAAGACTCTGGGGGCAGTGAAATGATGATTACAATTTGCCTATCATAGTAATGACACCTGTTAGAGGTATGATACAAAAGGTAGTGACAGGCAGTGTAATTTAGTAATTGTAGCTATTGTGCTCTGTAGCTGGTCAGTTCACCAGGCAAGTACAAAGAAAGCAGTGTTAAGGCTAGGCAGGGGTGGGTAAGCTTAATAGAGAGAACTGGTGATTTACTGAAAGAAACTTTTGGTGGAGGGCTAACTCCCAGGGGGAAGGAGTTCGAATGGAGTGAAAAGAAATAACAAAAGTGTAAAAATGGTACAGGTTTTTCTGTTTCAGTCCTTAAAGTGACAAGGAACTTCTGGTGATGAGTATGGCTTGCTTCACTGGCCAGGGGGAGGGTGGAGGAGGGAAAGAAAACCTCTGAGATGCAGGGAGGGGGCCTATTTATTGCAGCTGCAATACTGAGGTAAGCCCAGGTTAGTGGTTGTCTCTCCATCTTGCTGAACGTTGCAGTTGGGTTTGGCAGAATTGTTTTCCTGTCAAGGTGATGATCAAGGGGTAACATGGTCAGAAGGTAAGTTTGAGAGGTTGCAGAAATCCACTGCTGGCAGGTCATACACTTGTGCCTTGGACAGATCTGTGTGTGCATATGTGATGAGTGCTCATTTGCATGGCAGGCTAATACTTGAAAAGTTAACTGAAGTCTGAAAAGTTAACTAGGGGTCCTCAGTGGCTTTTTTCCTGGTGTGTAGGAGCCATAGTATTAATTATTTTTCCATATGTTAGAGATAATGGAGCTAATGACAGAGGATACTTTGCTACTTTGTAAACGTGTTTGTTTTGTAAGCTCTTTGGAACAGAGACCTTATCTTCCATAATTTAGACACAGAAGGGTGAATACTCAGGAATATTTCCTTAATCCCAAATATCATTGGTTTCGATCATTTTGTGAGCCAAAGAACCACACAAAGTCTACACAAATTAATCTTTTCCCTGATGCAATATCCCCGTAGACCTCTAACAGATTCTGTAAAATGCATAACCATTAATTAATTTTCTGTAATTATGAGAATGCTAAAAGGCCTATAGGCTTCTTATACCAGACATATTTTTTCCCCCCTGTATTCATATACCTTGAGGTTGTCTTTATCTCTCCTCCACCCAGCCTCCATCTGGGTATTTGATTTTCCACAGAGCGTATTTGTCTTTTTTCAGGCGAACCTGTAATTATTGAACCAATTGTTGTCGCAAGGAAGAATCCCTCACACCTTTACGGGGATGCATTAGAAAACAAAAGTCTTGGAAGATAAGTAGTGGACACAGCGCTGAAACATATTAAGGCCAGATTGCCTCGTTTAACAGCCTTAAGAGAACAAGGAAGTAGCCTGAAGTTAACAAAGGTCTGCACAGCAGGGCATTTATGCTAGCAAATACTAATTCCCATTTGCTAAACAGTATAAACAGATTTGCAGGAAACACCAGGCATCCTATTTAAAGGGATTAGGTGTGCCACTTACCTATTGTCTGGGCTGAGGAATGTGGGGTGCTCAATATGTTCCTTGTAATTAGCCCAATTAGGCAGACACACCCTTTGTGCGGAGCCAGTTAAGAGGCACTTAATCCATCGTTTGGAAAGGTAGTATTTTTTCTCTTTGAATTTAAAAGTTTGTCCCATGGTGTTACTTGCATCTTGGCCGATTGCACACCTAAGTGTTAAAGTGCATCAGGCAGTCGGCTGATAGAGAGTGTTTGGGGTTTATGAGCTGTGCAAACTAGTCTATTGACAGTCAGCTGATGGGAGTGCTGCAAGAGGGAGGGACTACCAACCAGCTTTGTAATCAGAGCAGCACCAAGTGTTGATAAAGGCCCATCCCTGTGGCCTGGTGCTCAGTGCAGGGCGAGGCTTTTTTACGTTGAGAGTGCACTGTCCTTGCTACTAACTAGGCTTGGGGATGGGTTTTGTTTTGGTGGTTTTTTTGAGGGGGACGGGGTTTGATGGGTGGGTTGGTTTGAATCACAGAATGTCAGGGGCTGGAAGGGACCTTGAAAGATCATCCAGTCTAACCCTCCTGCCAGAGCAGGATCACCAATACTGGATCACACAGGAACACATCCAGGCAGGTTTTTAGTATCTCCAGAGCGGGAGGCTCTGCAACCCACCCTGGGCAGCCTGCTCCAGTGTTCTGTCACTCTCACGAGGGCAAAAAAAATTGGCTTGTTGTATTCTTTAGTTGGGATGGTTTGGTTGGGTTTTTGGTTTTTTTTGGTTTTTTTTTTTGGGGGGGGGGGGGGGCAGGTTTGTTTTTTTTTTTCCCAGCAAGAGCTAAAAATACAGTGAGGGTTCACATATGATACACCGCTAAATCACTATGTTCTGTAAGAGGTGATTCATGTTACACTGAAGGTGCAGAAGCTTTCCTTGCATCCTGCATGCCATTCAGGTTGTAAAGGCCATTTCCAGGCTTCTTCAGCTGGTTCAAGGGTCAATACAGCACAATCCCTCTGAGCTTTGGAGGGAAGTTTAAAAAAATTAGTCCCAAAGACACCTTCCTAGCAAATTATTACAAAATAAGGCTGTATGGAAAGAGAGGAATGAGCTGGCATCCAGTTGACTATTTGCATATTGTCTACAGGCATCAGAATTAATTGCAGATTATATGCCAAAGTTACATCAGGTTTTGTGCCAATAAAAAGAGGCTGAAGCAGTGTGTAGCTTCCTGAACTCTGTACTGGCCTTCTGCTGGCTGGAGGGGAGGCTGATCAGTGCAGAGCTGCTGAGCTCTGCCTTCCCTAGGCGGAAAGGCTGGGTCCACATATAGCTGACAGAATCGTGTGTGCAAGCTTAGGGGATCACAGCGGGATCTGGAGCTTCTGCAAACCTCCTAGTTGGCTGTTAGGAGCTATTTCAAGTGTAGACCCTAAGGGGTCACTGTAATGCATGGGGCTGGTACAAGCTAATTCCTCAAATACTGATATTGTAAAAGCCTTATCTAATGCATCCTGACCTTCAGATCTGCCTGCGCCCTCTCTGTCATCATCAATACCTGCTTCACCAGTGATAGCATTTCAGAAATCCAGCTCATGCTATATAGGGACATCTTTGTTCAAAGAAACTTCTAAAGTTTGTAAAGGATCTTCCTGGATATCGAAATGCCAAGTTCACAGAGCACAGTTAGACTTGGCACTGGGCACCATTTAAGAATGGGAAAGAATATCCAGTCTGTGACACTGAAGTGTATCATTCCACTCATGCCTTTAAATGAAAGTATGGTGCATAAAATTATTATATAAGGTATAAAAGAATGTTTCTTTCAAACAGACAAGAAATTGGATCAAAGGCAACACACCTCTTTTTGGAGCAGAGCCTTTACTTCTTGTGAAATCACTGGGGATCCTTGGTGGGTTGAAGGCAAGGATGTGGCTACAGCTGAGCTTGTGGCTGCATTCAACCTTCCTGGAGTCAGGCTCAGTGTTTGTGTACAGTGTTTAAAGGGTAATAGCACTAAACACTGCCCTCACAAACCACAGTAATTACTTCTACTGCTGAAAAAACCCAGAACATGAACAAAAATATCATAGAAAACTATTTCTAACACTAGTGCTGCTCTTTACAGCTAAGTGGCAGCCATCATTCCCCCCTCCCCCCCTCCTAAATTATGAGTTCTTTTTTCAAGGCATTTAGATGATGCAAACCAGATTTTTGTGGGCAGCATTATTGCTCAAAGCCAAAAGAGCATTCAAGGGAAACACTTGTAATTTCTCCTAAATGCCATTTATTCAGAACACTTCGAGTTGTTTCTCTCTCTCACCTCCTTTTTTTCATTCTCCTGGCAGATCAAGTAGCCATTGAACCTTTATTTCTGAGTATAAGTTCAGTAATAATTTTAGTAAAACTAATAGCTACCATCTACTTTTAGAGGTGAGAGTATGCAAAGATCTGGCTTTAGCTTTATTTTTAAAAGGAAACCTCCCCAGGAAAATTGTTTTCCCAGTTTGGCAGTTAAACTTCCTGTTTGTTTTGACTCCCTTGCTTGTAATATTAGAGTAGAAATTCTGTTGTCATAATTGCATTCTAAGTAGTGTTCTAGGGTTATTTTTTGATTTGTTTATCTATTCTCTGGACTGATGCTGTTTAAAAAAAAAAAAAAGTTATGAGCATTCATTAGAAGAACACTGTGAATGCCTTTTAGTTTTTCACATTGCTTTTTACATTCACTTTGAGTGTTCCTAGTAGTAAGTTTCTTAACAGAGGGAAAGAAATGGTAACAGGTAACTGTGCTGAAGTATGTGATTACAAGTATTTGACTCAGGCATGTGAACACAAAAGTTCTTTGGGGTTCATCCAGTCAGCAAGTAAGAACAGTAACAGGAGATGGAGGTGATTAATCAAGTGTTGCAGAGAGAAAAATATGAATTACGAGTAATCACAACAGTATCTAGGACAAATAGTTCACAGGCAATCCACAGGCCACACATGTTCACATGAAGAAATGACTGAATTGTTTCAAGGTGAGGACATCTGTGTATATGAAGATCTTTGTAGGCAGGCATGAGGAGAAGAATGTACTAATGCAGTTGCATAAATAAAAGCAATAAAATTATAAATGCTATAAACCTCCTTTTTCAAAATAGGCCATTTCTGTTCTGCCTGTAAAGGATGGAAAATGCAATCATCAGCTTAGAACTGACTTCAAACTTTTGCATTAAGAAAGGAATCCAACTGTCAGCTCCATCCAGTGCATAGGATACAGTATCACTTAACCTTTGAACATAGTGCTGTGGTTCATGTTAAGGTGTTGAAACCTAGACCAAAGGATCAAAATAAAGTTGTTGGGGTTTTTTTTGGGTGGTATTTTCTGACTTTTTTGTCCAGAGGTTTTGTAGGCATGTTTTTTTATCCTTCTTTCTAGGCATTGTAAGTTAAGTTTTAGCTCAGTAGTGTTTAATTTAATTACAGCAAATTAAGTTTACCTTAGGATCTTTGGAGGCCCTTAGAGGGCTGATCTAATTAATTACTATGCAAAAGAGATTGTTAAAATAACTAGGTTTTGTGTAGTCTCTTTGTTCTTTCTCTTAGCTTCTGTAATTCATAGACATTGAAACTGGATGAGCAGAGGTAATGTGGGAGACATGTTTGCACAAGCTCACTGATTCTTCAGACCTTCCCCCTCCATTTAAAACCAGGAACCATGGGGGTGGGACAATGTGGGACCCCTTCCTGGGCTGTGATGTATGCTGTTTAAAGTGTGATGATTTTTGTATGTCATATGCTAATCCCAAGTAGCTGACCAGCAGAGGAATCGGGACAGCGTTATGTACAGGTCACTAAGAGTTCAATAGCAAATAAACTTTGTAATGCAGAGTACAGGGTGAAATTAATTTTATTTATGGCTTTAATTGTAGCAACTTTTAATATCCAAAGCCAGAACATGTATCCTACTCATCACCAGTGCTCCCGATCTTCGTTGTACCTGGGATAGCAGAAAGCAGCAGGGTCAGGAGCCGCCTGAGCTCCTGATGTTGCTATGCTTTTCTATGGGTTCACACAGGTCAGAGGTTTAGTGGCTTGTCTAAGTGGCTATGGCCTTGCTCCTGAGCCAAACCAGACAGGCCTTAGTAGAGACATGGCATCTAGTTACACACTTCCTTATATGACAAATAAAAGTGGCTTATGCCATTCTTGGGCAAATTTATCCCATGCCTCTGCAAACTTGGCAGGCTCACTGGTAACAAAGTGAACACAGTATTGAGCCAGGCAGTGCAACAGGGTGTAAGGGCCACTTTGAAGGGGACGGGAAACCACCTGTGTGGGGCATAGCTTAGTAATTGTGCTGTCTGTACAGCAAGAATTAGAAGGGGGATGCCACCATGTGCTCTGTGCTAAGAGTGCCTTTGTGTATCCCTGTGTGGCTGGAGGCTTAGCTGCACCTGTAGCCCCCGTGGTGGGGGCAGAGGAAATCTCAACCCAGCACAGAAAATCAGTTGACATGCTCTTGTTCTCCAACACAGAGGAAAGCAAATGAAATTGGTCCTTCCTTGAGGAAAACCAGGCTGATAATATAGGCTCATCACTCTTTATGTGCTGCAGTGGGCATTTCCAAAGTTAATCCAGGTCTGTAGAGGTGAAGTCCAATATCAGATGTTTCAAACAGCCTGGGAATTTCCAAAGCTAAGTCAGGTTTGTAGGTACAAAGTCTGGTTTTATTCTCGTCGAGTAGACCATGCAACCTCCAGTTTGTGAGGGATATGTTAATGGACCCTTGTGTGTGTTTGTGGGTCTGGTTCACTTATAATTTGATAGTTAAAAATGTATAATTTGAGCTCTGCCATTTGTAGTTTTCCGTCGATGGATGAAGAAGTGGTGAGGAGGGAGGAGAGCTGAGCTATTACTTACTTTGCCCTCTCAGGGTGTAGGCCTCATTTTATGGAACTATTGAAAGTTCTCAGTAGTTTAGTCCCCTTTTTTTGAAGTGCAACAGAAAATCACTGCTGCACTGATGTCATCAAAGAAAAATGAGCTGGTATTGAGCTGAAAAGTGCATAAAAAGTTTATGGGGCTTTTAAAAAAGTTTTACCATGAACTGCAGCAGAGGATTTTAACTTGAACAAAACAAAATCAAGTGTTAAACCTTTCCACATTTAGATGTTGTAATGGTAACTGAAACTTTAAAAGCAGTGTTGAGAGAGGCAAAGCACATAGTAAAAGACCCTGGCAATATGCACTAGAGGGGGACCCAGAGCATTTAGCCAGGCTGGGGTGGCCGGAAATCGATGCTAAAACTCGTTTAAAGTAGACTGGTGCCAGGATTTTATCACACATCTGTTTTGCCTTGATTTTATATTTAATTATCACCTGCAAGAAGTCTGATTTCTAAGCCTTTATTATGAAATTAGTAAAAGAGTTTACAAGGCAGCGCTGTAGTGCACTCCGGGGTGTGTCCTGTTGGAGCAGTGCCATTTCCAAAATTGTTGAAGTTGTTCCTCATAAAGTTAGTGCTTCAGTTTGTGGTCAGTGCAGAACAATATCCCAGGAACAATACTGCACAGTTCTGGTAGTGCTACCTGGCAAAAAACTAGCTGCCATACGTGGCCCCAGGAGGTGTAAAGGCTGTACATGTAGCAGGCTTTATTCTGAGCGGTAGGTGACGTGACACTGAAGTTACAAAGGCTTCCTGAGAATCACTGCTGTGACATTTGCTTGCTTCTTTTCTAGCAAGTTCACACAGAAGATATATAAAGATGCATCTTACCCTGAGCATATTTAACATATGTGTATATATGCATGTTTAAAATGATGAGGAGTTAATCCTAGAAGATGAGTTAAAACACAAGATTACAGACTTAACCAAGACCTCTAAGATCATACATACTGCACACTTCCAGGTAGCGGCAACCCTAGGTTCTGTATGCTGTGCAGCCTCTGACAAGCAATTCTTTCATTTACTACTTCTCCTCTTTTAGTTTGTTTTTAAATTTATTTTATTTTTCATTTATTTTTACTTCTCACAGTGCATCCAAACATGCTTTCTCCCAACAAAGAATTTGATCCACGCAGGAATGTAGGACATTAGGAAAAAGTTTTTCATGGAGTGGTCAGGCCTTGGAATGGGCTGTCCAGGGAGGTGGTTGAGTTGCCAACCCTGGATGTGTTTAAGGGTCGTTTGGATGTGGTGCTTAGGGATATCGTTTGAGGTGAATCTTGTTGAATAGGGTTATTTTGGACTTGGTGATCCTGAGGGTCTTTTCCAACCTGGATGTTTCTGTGATACTTAAAAGGTTTCTGTCACTGCATGACAGGTATATTTTTTTCCTTGCCCTTTTATACCCTTCCCTCCCCCTAAAGTTCAGGTTAGTCTTTTTAAAAAATGCCTGTTCAAAGGAAGCATTAGTAAAAGTTTAAGCCTGGTAGATTGAAAAAAGTTAATTAAACAGATCTCTGATACTTATAACTGCACATGGGATTATATCTCTGGGGTAATTGCAGGAAGTTGGGTGCAAAATATATATGCCTGAGTTTCTTTTAAACTTCTATTCCTTATTATTATTTTATTAATCTATTAGTACGGTGCCTAAAGGCTGCAACCCTAACGAAGCCTTCACTATGCAGAGTGTTGTACTCGTGGTGTGGTTTAGGATGTGAATGAATGATCAGTTCAGTTGTGATAGCTTCATGATTTGTTTCTCAGATGTGTAGCTAATACTGATTATGTATTAATTACTGCTTTGTTGCAATCAGTTCTGGCCTGCAAGGGTGGTTTAAACTGATGGTTTAAGAGTACATAATGTGAGGAGAGTTGATTACATCAGCTCATGCAATGAATGGATGGCTCCAGACTTTTAGCAGTTTGATCAGCTGTCTGTAGCCAGAGTCTTAGGACTGAACCTCTGAAAACAATATATATGCAGTTTGAGAGAAAAAGGTGTGTTAGAGGTTAGTGCAAAAGGAGGAGATTTTCAGCACACAGTGCTCTGTGCCATGATGCTCTTCCTATATTCCTCTGCTTATTCCCCTAGTGTAGATCTAGAAATCACAAGTGTCTTGCATCAAACCTTGTGGACTAAAATTTCTGCCTCCACCATTCCGGTCAGAAAGTTATTTTGTGGTATGGGCCCATTGCTCAAAGTGCTGTGGCAAGCTTTTCCTTTTGTGGAAAGCTCCTTCCTTAAGCACCTCATGCTGCCCAGAAATGCAGGAACATCTCCAATATTTTGAGTCAGCACCAAGTCATTCAGAAACTAACTGGCAACTTACCTACTTTTTTGTAGTGTAGGTGAAGTTACTGCTTTCTACCTGGAACCACTCTGAGTTGGCAAGCACAGTCACTGTCGTGGAGGGGTTTTCTCTATTCCTTCTCTGTTAGGGGGAGGTGAGAAATTAATTTGAGGTGGTTTTGATTTTTTATAAAATTATTTATTAGAATTACTATTTACAAATTTATACCACCCCCAACCACTATGAAATCAGGTTCTTATGCAAAGTTATGAAAACAGCTTGGGATATATTTACAGGGATTGATTATTAAACAGAAATATCAAATTATTAACAATTATGGACAGAGAGAAATATTTTCTTAGGCTTAATGCCTCTTAACAACTCTAGTGTTTGCCCAGCAAGGGCTGAAACTGTGTGTGCTCTTTAGATAGAGATAACTTATATTACAAAGGTTTAAAGCTTACTTAGGTGTGCTGCTCTTGAGTATTAATCATTAATCACCCTCCCGGGAATCTGTCTCAGTGTGTGCCCAGTACTTGGGGTCTTGGTGAGCTGGAGTCTGTCCCGGCTTGCAAGGGCTGATAAAGGTTTTCCCAGTCTTCCCAGTCTCTAGGGTAAACAGAGTTTTTCTAACCTTCTCTCCTGGGGTGAAGTAGTCTCTGCCTTGGTGCTGCGGCTTCTGGATGCTGTGCGTGTCCAGGGATGATCAGCTGGCAGGAATTTCCCGATGCAGGAGAAGGATTAGTCCGTGCAGCTTCTGACACGGTCTCACAGCTAGCAGGCTGCATTTGCAGGTTTGCAGACCATTTGGAAAGGGGTCTGCTGACTCTGGGTCTTTCCAGAGTTACAGGATAGCTGGCAAGCAATATCTATGCCGGGCAAGCAGGGTCTATGCCGTGCTGCATGGAGACAAGCTCCGTAGATGAATCAAGATAGCTCTAGGCTTAGACGGGGTTCTCGGCTCCCCATATATGTATGGTGCAGGCATGAATGTGCTCTGCTTCTCAAAGGATTCGCAGGTAGCTTGACTGCACCTTGAGATCAATGAATGAGGTCTGAGCCTCTGAAGTGTTTGCAAGTAAGTAAGGCCTGATCCTTTGTCTAGGCCATGCAAGCCTGACAAGGGTCAGGGCAGCAGGATGCTGCTGTGGATCAGAGCTGAGTCTATATGCTCTAAGCTTCTGAACGGTTTGAACCTCTGGACCGTCTGAACAGTCTGACCGTCTGACCACGTGGTGCTGCTGTGCACCCCACTTTATGGGCTCTGGGTCAAGATTCGTGTCTCATTGGACATCTAAAATGACCAATCAGGTTGGCCGTAAGCCAAACCTTGCCCCAATATGCAGTAGAGACATGCCTGGACCTCCCAATAGGGGATTACCTGGGCGGACCCCAGGGGCACACGGGCTGTGCGTGTGTGTGTGTGTTACACAATTTGTTTGCTGCCTCGTGGGTCCTGGCAGAAGAACATGTCTGGGCATGTAAAGGCATAGAAAAAGCCTCAGTTTTGGGGCTGCTGCCCCTCCACTACAGTCGCCTGCCAACTTAGAGCCATGTTCTGCACTTGTCTGAGCTTCGGAAGTATGGAAATCATTCTCTTGTGTAGCACAGCAATCGGAGCTAAAGCCAGCATCTGTATGATTAAGGTTTATGAGGTCTGTGTTCAGATACACTGCCAGATCCTATTTAAAAGCCCCATCTGAAATAATATAGAAACAAATCATTCCAGAGATGTAAGCATTCGAAGAACTTCAAACTCAGCCACTGATGGTTTCAGACTATTTTGTTTCAGGGTGCTTTCTGCTTCTTTGGAAGTTATTTAATGCTGTGTCAAATAGATAATTGATTTGAACTATGATCTGAGATGTTCACACTTCCAGTTTTGCACTGAGCATATGGACTCCTCTTGTACCTTTTCTCCCATGAAAATGAGCTGTTTCTATTTCAGACAGGACTGACCGTGCTTTTCCTGTTGTTACAGTCAGCTCCAGAAGCATGTTATGAAGTAAAGGGCATGGCTGCTCTTCATCCACAACTTACGTATACAGACAAGTGCTAGTTCCAATTTGTTACACTCATGAAATCAACAAATTCTGTTAGAGTTAACTCTCTGCTCTTCTCCCCTTGTGACCAAAAATTGCCTTGGCTTCTGCCAAAATTTTAGTTTAAGAAGACAAAACAAACATATGGTGTGGACTTTTTTTGCTAATGCACTTGATTAATTTATTTCTCCATAGTCTGTTTAGGAAAATTTCATTGTGTGTTATAGTTTAGGACTAGGGTCTTAGTTGTAAATATTTTTTTCTATAGAGTTCAGGAGGATGAACTCTCAAGAGGCTGAACAAAATATAAGAGATATGTTTATCCCATTCCATTGGTCTAAAAATCTTATGTACTTTAAAGCACAACATGTTCTGGGCTCTCTTGCTTGCTTCTTTTTCCCCCTGTCTCTCCCTCTGGCCTTGCTTTCTTCACTGTGTTGATCATGGTTTAGGCTGTGGACTGGGAGCAGGGAAGAGATAATATTGTGTTATCTGGCAGCAGCCCCTGGGCTCTGTCCAGGGGGGTAGCTGGGCTATTGTCTTGTTGCATATGTATTTGTGTATGTTTATTACCTTTTGTTTTTTGGCCTATTTTTGTAAATAATAATTTTATTTTATTTCCAAATTCTGAATTGTTGGTAATTTGCTCTTTGGGTGTAAATCTCAAATTCTAAGCGGTGTAAAACCACCACATTGTGCAAGTTTTCTCTTACAATAAGAAATCCTAAAAATGATGAGATCCATTAATGTTGTTAAACAATATTATTTCTAGAAATCTAGTTTCTTTCTAATTATAGTAACCTACATAACAATAATTTTGTGGTTTCAGTGTGAAGAATGATTTCCTAAGGACCACATCCAGTTCCTTTTGTTCATCCACTTAGAAATGTATTCTTATTTATTTGTTTACAGTGCCAATCTGTCTGACATTGTCCATTTTAAACCAGTTATTTTATCTTTGAGATATAAATATGCCATCAATTTTGTTGTGGGCATGGAGGCCAGCAGCAGAAAACAACATTTAATCTGTTCTGTTCTCTGCGTGTAATCCTAATTACAATTTGACATGATGAGTTTGAAATGGACTGTTACTGAAAAAATAGTTCCTCCTTTTGCTCAGTACCTCCACGTACTGAACCTGTCCTATGCTTCCTGACACAGAGAGATTCCCCTTCTTCTTTTAAAAATGTTCCAGTAATGGTGTGAAACATTACTTGAAATATGTTAGCTAGTGGTTTAGAACAAGCAAAGAGGTGGGAAAAAAATGTGCCTATGCAATGCCTGGTCTCTTAGACAGCAGATAGTAGAATCATAGAATGGTTTAGGTTGGAAGGGACCTAGAAGATCATCTAGTTCCAAGCCCCTGCCATAGGCAGGGATACCTCCCATTAGTACAGGTTGTTCAAGACCCCATCTAACCTAACCTTGAACACTTCCAGGAAGGGAGCATCCACAACCTCCCTGGGCAACTTGTTCCAGTGTCTCACCATCTTAACTGTAAAGAACTTCTTCCTAACATCTAGTTTAAATCTCCCCTTTTCCACTTTAAGATGCAACTTTGCATACCATCAAGGCAGCTTTTAAATGTTACAGTTTTAGACTCTTAGGACCTTAGTTCTGGAGATGTACAAGTTAGAAATTAGTTGAATTAGAGCTTCAGATTCTGACTTCAATTTGTACTGTCACTAGTCAGAAAAAAAACACCATACTTCTGAACTAAAAAAAAAATAGTATTTCAAATTTGATAACAAATTTGTATTATCCTGTGATGCAACTTGATGAAGAATCTGGTACAATTAGAGCCATACTGACAAGTTCATATAATAACTCTTAAAAGGCAACCAGTGACAGAACGAAGGGACACAGTCTTAAGCAGCACCAGGGGAGGTTTAGGCTGGATGCTAGGAAGAAGTTCTTCACAGAAAGACTGATTAGCATTGGAATGGGCTGCCCAGGGTGGTGGTGGAGTCACCATCCCTGGAGATATTTTAAAGACGACTGGATGTGGCACTTGGTGCCATGATTCAGTTGATTAGACGATGTTGGGTGATAGATTGGACTTGATGATCTCAAAGGTCCTTTCCAACATGATTATTTCTGTGATTTTGTAATAGAGTAGTTGCTATAGTTTAGCCTTGGATGCAGTAGATGCTGTAGTATGCAATAAGTGAAGAGGGGTGGGGGAAAAAATGTCATTGAGAATTTTTTCACCCCAGACTAGTTCTAAGCTTGTTTTGATCACTTAAAAAATGAATGGCATTTCCCATAAACCACAAAAGTACTGAAAACTGAGTGAGCAAGTAAGAAGACCTTTCTATAAGGCACAAAAGCATGGAATGTTTTTCACTGTCTTCTGGAGCTGATTGGAAGCTGTAAGGTAAGAGCAGACACTGTTATTACCATTGAAACCTCAGCTCATCCCATGCATATTGTCAGTTAAGTAAATCACCAGGTTCTTAACTATGAGAAGTTTTTTTTTTACCTCCAGCCTAGATTTGCAGAAATTAGGTTGGTATGGCGCTTTCTGGTACCACTTGTGACTTTTGATTGAAGAAGTCCCCCAAGTTCTCAAGGCCTTAGAAACATTGACCGTGTCTTTGATCCTTCTCATACTCTTCCTCTCCAACACTGTAATTGCAGCTTTTAATTTTTAAGAGCTTTTAAAGGTTTCTTAAAAGGATGCTTTGAGGGACTTCTGTTTGTATGTGTCAGGTTATAAGACAGCTGTTCTGTGGCTGCTTCTGAACTAGACATGTATTTGCTTGCACTGTTTCCTCCTATTGAACTCTGTTCTGGTATCCATTTTTCATATGTGGTAACATATTGATTCTCTCATTACAAATTTGCAGCCCTACCAATTACTCATTGACAGATCTTCCTCCAAGAACATTTGCATACTGTTATACCAAGAAAGTTGAGGTGTTCTGGTAAACACCAGAAGTTTCACCTAAGAACCCAGACAGTGAAAAGTGATTACAAGGCTGTGGGCATAGATCCCATCTTGCCAAGCTTACTTGTCAGAACACTTTAGAAGGGAGAGAGAGAAAGCAGAGAAAAGGAGAACAAGGACACTGTAAAGTGGCATCAGTTGCAGCTTTTGTTGAGTTGCTTCCACATTCTGTTACTGCCTTAAGCCTTAGGCAACATGTTCTAAGAAGTGCCAGTTCTGTACTGAGCACCAATGGAGAAAAATATGAAGTAATTTGCAAACCAAGTACAAAAGAGGTTATGCTGTTGTTACTCCTCTAAGTCATGCCATTTTAAGCTCAGTTTTGAAGATAAAGTGTCACATTAGAAGCATTTGATTTCCGGATTCATGGAAACACTTAAGTATGTGCTTTTTAAATTATGATTTATATTTTTATTCCCTATTATGAACTTAACACATAGATTGAAGAATGTATGCTTAACTTTAGTGTGCTACTTAAGTAAAAATGTCTGCTGTTCATGAAGCAGTAATGTTGTACCCAGAGAAATTAGCTCAGTTGCTGAGCATAAGTTTTCATTCCATTTAGACAGTTTAAGAAGGACGTAGGACTGCTTGAGAGAGTCCAGCACAGAGCCACAAAGATGATTTAAGAGAAGGGAACATCTCTCTTATGAGGAGAGACTGAGGGAGCTGGGGCTCTTTATCTTGGAGAAGAGGAGACTGAGGGAAGACGTCGTTCATGTTTATAGATACGTAAAGGCTGCGAGCCAGGAGGATGGAGCCAGGCTCTGCTGGGTGATACCCAATAGCAGGACAAGGGGCGATGGGTGGAAGTTGAGGCATAGGAAGTTTCATGTAAACATGAGCAGGGATGTTTTCCCTGTGAGCGTGCCAGAACACTGGAACAGCCTGCCCAGGGAGGTTGTGGAGTCTCCCTCTCTGGAGGTATTCAAAACCCACCTGGATGTGTTCCTGTGTGATCTGGTATAGATGATCCTGCTCTGCAGGGGGTTGAACTGAATGAGGTTTGAAGGTCCCTTGCAGCCCCTGTTTTTCTGTGTATTGCATATCCATTTGTCTCCAGACATGCGCTGAAACTCACTTCGTTGTACATGCCCAAACAGGAGATCATAGCTCTAGTGCAATTAAAGGTCATTACATGCTTGTGTAGTTTGAGGAAGTGAATCAAAGGTCCTTCTATGCAGTCTGGGGGTGGGGGGTGTATTATTGTCTTGGATGACAAAACATATGGAAACCATACATTTTTCTTTACCTGGCTACTTCATTTAAATGTATGTGTCCAAGCTTTGAAAGCCAGTATTAAAGCCACCTATTTTCCTCTCTCATATGTCATTGTTAAGCTCTTGAACAGATGCAAGATGTTCAGTGTAACAAAAGATCCTTAACTTGGCCACAGTGGCATCTTCTGGTTGAACTTAGTTAACAATGATTTGAGGAGCTTGGGTAGAAACACATGGAAGAAGATGGTATTTAAGCCAACCTGTTAGAGTCTGGCCCTTGAGCTAGATCCTTCCTTACAATGTCAGCAAGGCAATAAAAGGTTACTCAGACTGTAGGTAGTGTTACTAAATATATGAATTGACCCAGTATGGCAGAGGGTTTTCCATAGTATTAAAATATCTAAATGTTCCTAGAGGTAGAAATTATATGAGGAATATTGTTTTCAGCTGGGCACTGGAAACTTGGTTATGTTTTGGAATTCTCAGAGGAGAAAGACCGGTACAATGTCTAACAGATAGTGACAGAGGTGATGTCTAAATTAAACATTCATGCTCCTTCACATGACTATTTGCTGAAATATTTATGTTGGAATATATTTCATTCTTTTTTATGATGAAAGTTTGCACAAAGTATGCATGTTTGTTTATGCCCCAGAGATTGGGGTCAGCGCTGTGATGTGAAAGGCAACTGATTAGATGCTACTTTGGTTTAACAATTATGTATTTATTTATTCATGAGGGTCCAAATAAGTTTAAAAGTATATTATTAATTTTTTACCTTCATAAACAAAATTGTGTATCTTGAAATCTCACAGACTTCTGTAAAATGATAGCTATTGAAAGTAGAGAGAAACAGTGGCTAATGAACTAGAAAATTAGACAATTGGATGTCACAGCTTGTAGTCAGAAATTTTAAACAGCTATCAATTCTGTAAAGGTTAACAGTGGTAATTGGCAACCCTATTGACTGGCTTGCATTTATTGGGGCAGTTTTTAGGTTTGATCAGGATAGCATTATGACTGACAATCGCAGCTGAATTTCTGCAGAATTTTCTCCTCTATTGAAGCTTAAAACTTTTCAAGTAATTCAGTCACCAGTGTTTCTGACATCTGCTTCTTGCCTTTCAGTGACAGATACCATTTTCAGTTCCAGATTTATCTTGCTGACATCCTAAGCTTGCAAATTTGACTTACATGGCAGTCCTAAAATCACAGACTCACAGAATGTCAGGGGCTTGAAGGGACCTCAAAAGATCATCCAGTCCAACCTTCTTGCCAGAGCAGGATCACCTATGCCAGATCACACAGGAATGCATCCAAGCAGGTGTTGAATATCTCCAGAGATGGAAACTCCACAATCCCCTGGGTAGCCTGTTCCCTAAGTACTCGAACATCTCCAAATATTTTCACTTGCTTACAAAACCTTTCCTTTTGTTTTATCATAGTTTCCCCTGTTCTGGATGCTGCTTCAAATATTTTTCAAGTCTCCTGCGTTTTTGCATGACTTCTCCTTGTTTTATCATGCCAGTAGCTTTCCTTGAGAAACAGCTTTTAAAGTACTTCCTGAGCTATCCCCAGCTCAGTTCTTGCCTCCTATTCTTTATCAGGATATTAACTACACAGTTGGTCAGCTAATGATGATTGCCTCCATCACCTGTAGAGTGGTTTTGGCTATTCTTCCACAGACAGCACCTCAACAAAAATTAACCCTGCTCAGGTATTGTGGGTGTGATTTCATGCGATAACTACGCTAATGGTGAGCTGCCACTGAAAAGCAGAGGTACAGACCTTCTTGTTTATACAATAGCAGGTAATTTACTTCATATATACAGGATAATTTACTGAGACCTCTTGATGCACTGCTAAGTTTAACCTGGCAGCAGAAATGAGAGTAGGCATTAATGGTCAAAGCCCCTGTCCTGCCATGACTAGTCATCATGTACAGTGGGGTAGAATACAGCAAGGTACGGGTGAAGGTGGGGAAGCTGTTGTTCATGCAAGCCCTGACACAACTCAGTACAACCCAACTGGTTTATCTACAGCCTGGCAAAGAGTAGGATAAATTTCTGGAGAGCTTCCAGTGGAAAGGTGCTTGGCTTTGTCCCTACTATTGCAAGCCACTAGACCAGGAGTCCTCAAACTACAGCCCACAGGCCGGATATGGCCCCCCAGGGTCCTCCATCTGACCTGCCAGTACTTACAGACACACACACACACCCTGCTGGGGGTTGGGGGGGAAACCAAGCAGCCACCTCCTGCCACTTAATCTGCTTGCTGCCCTCCACAGCCCTCAAGCACCAGCTGGGACTGGGCTGAAACCAAACTATAGTCCGGCTCTGACACTACTGGGCTGGAACCAAACTATAGTCCTGCTGTCGACAAACTATAGTCCAGTCCCCAACAGTGTCTGAAGGACAGTGAATCATAGAATCAACCAAGTTGGAAGAGGCCTCCAAGGTCATCCAGTCCAACCTAGCACCCAGCCCTATCCAGTCAACTACACTATGGCACTACATGCCTCATCTAGTCCTTTCTTGAACACCTCCAGGGACAGTGACTCCACCTCCCTGGGCAGCCCATTCCAATGCCAATCACTCTCTCTGGGAAGAACTTCCTTCTAACATCCAGCCTATACTTCCCCTGGCACAACTTGAGACTGTGTCCCCTTGTTCTATTGCTGGTTGCCTGGGAGAAGAGACCAACCCCCACCTGGCTACATCCTCCCTTCAGGTAGTTGTAGACAGCAATGAGGTCACCCCTGAGCCTCCTCCCAACTAAATAACCCCAGCTCCCTCAGCCTCTCCTTATAGGGTTTGTGTTCCAGGCCCCTCAGCACCTTTGTTGCCCTTCTCTGGACACATTCCAGCACCTCAACATCTCCCTTGAATTGAGGAGCCCAGGCCTCCTGTTTAAAACTTTTGAGGACCCCTGCACTAGACTAACACAGACATGATTTTCCCCCGTCTGGCTGTCCATGGGTTTATGGCCATTTTGCTTTAGAAGCAGGGTAGAAAAGTATGCATGCCTGAAGTTCTTCCTGACCAGAAGCTGCAGTAGATGTTTTAAAGTTTTGCAAGATTTTTTTTTTCTTTTTAAATTGTTTGTTTGCACTTCAGTCACATTTTCTCCTGAATTACTCAGTTCTTCAAACCTAATTATTGATGCAGATGCTAATTTTCTGAAGTGCGACTTTGATTCTTTAGTTTATGACGTCTTTCATTTCAAGGGGAATGGGGTTTTTTTCCCTTTTTTGACCTCTGTTATTGGAAGTCTTGGTTATTGCTATTTCACTTAAGGCTAAGCAGCATTCATAAAATATAGCTGTAGATTTTTAAACACTGATTTTTATCACTCTTCACAGATAGTTTGAAGAGACATATTACAAATCCCAGTGTACTTAATCATTCCTGTGATGGAATTGAATATAACACAGGAATTTTTCTTCTTCATTGAGCTGACGGTTGACTTGGAGACAGTGAGACCATTTCCATACTCCATTCTCAGCCTGTTTGCTGTCCCACAAATTCCATAAGATTAGATTATCCTTAACTGCCCAATTCCCTTCTAATAGTGGTTCTCATTTTTGTACATAGCACAAGAGTAAATCACAGTATCACCAAGGTTGGAAGAGACCTCATAGATCATCAAGTCCAACCCTTTATCACAGAGCTCAAGGCTAGACCATGGCTAGACCATGGCACCAAATATCAAGGTACTTCTAAATGAAAGAAATTATCTAACGCTTCGAGTAAGTTTGATTGCTGAAGATGGGCAAGAACAGTTAAGTAGCTCAAGTTAGAATAACTAAAGACAAGATAACTTGAATTTCAGCTCAAGTTTGTGGCTCGATGTAGATCACTCTCCAAGAAGCTGAAGTTTTTACTATCCAAAGTTGAAACTTGAGAATTTCTTGCAATTTCCTGTTTAACTTGAAGATTTTCTTTGGGCATTGCTAAATTGAGTTCATTTCATCATTAAACATTTATTTTAAGTTGGGTTCCTTCCTCTCCAGTGTCAGGAGAACAGTCTTCCTCAGCTAGCATTTTTTTAATGTCTCCCTAAATGAACATCAGCAAGGAATGAATGAGAAATGAGAGATTTTGATGTTTTGAAGAAACTGAAGGCAGACAAAATAGGGTTTACTGAAGATTTTATGAAGGAGCACCAAGTCTTCACTTGATAAACAAATTCAAATCTCTGAGACAAAAGCTTCATAGTGGAAATAAATGAGGGCTTTCCCTTTGGCAGTTTCCATATGTTCCAGCCTACCTGTTCTGGAAGCACATTGTTTTGAATTGTTTTGGGTAGAATTTAGAGAAGGGCCATGAGGATGATCAGAGGGATGGAGCTCCTCTCCTGTGAGGACAGGCTGAGAGAGTTGGGGTTGTTTGGTTTGGAGAAGAGAATGCTTTAAGGAGACTTTATTGTGGCCCGCTGGTATCTGAAGGAGGCCTACAAGAAAGCTGGCAAGAGACTTTTAGGGTGTCAGGTAGTGATAGAAATGGGGGAATGGATCCAAGGTAGAGGAGGGGAGATTCAGATCAGATGTTAAGAAGAAGTTCTTCACCATGAGGGTGGTGATACACTGGAACAGGTTACCCAAAGAGGTGGTGGAAGCCTCATCCCTAGAAGTTCTTCAGGCCAGGCTGGATGGAGCTCTGAGCAACCTGATTTAGTGTGAGGTGTCCCAGCCCGTGGCAGGGGTGTTGGAACTGGATGATTCTTGTGGTTCCTCCCAGCCCTGACAATTCTATGATTCTGTAGACTATTTCTTTAAGCAGAGAGGTTGAGATTACCAGGACCAGTTCATAGTATTTGACAAAACATTGATGATCAGAGTGCTGGAGCACCTCTTCTATGAGGATAGGCTACAAGAGATGGGGCTCTTTAGCCTGGAGAAGAGAAGGATTCGAGGAGACCTTGTAGTGGCCTTCCAGTATCTGAAGGGGGCCTGTAGGAGGGCTGCAGAGGGACTATTTATAAGGTCTTGTAATGACTGGAAAAGGAGTATTTGGTTTAAACTGGCAGAGGAATTTTCAACTGGATGATAGGAAGAAGTTCTTTCCAGTGAGGGTGGTGAAAGACTGGAAGAGGTTGCCCAGGGAAATTGTGGCTGCTTCCTCCCTGTAGGTGTTCAAGGCCAGGTTGGATGAGGCCATGAGCAACCTGTTCTAGAGGGAGGTGTCCCTGCCTATGGCAGGGGGTTGGTACTGGATGATCTTTGAGGTTCCTTCCCATTTAAACCATTCTATGATTTCTTCCTCTAAAGGAAGACTTTTCCAACACATCTCTGAAATCCTGTCATCTGCTACTTTCCCTAACACATGTAAGAGAAACGGAACAGCCAACATGTGCTACTGGAAATCAAGCTAGGAAAGTGGAACCCTTTTTCCTCTCACCAGTGTTCATCTTTAATATGAAGAGCACCTATCCTCCTGTAATTCCTGCTAGCTTACCGAAGCTTCTGTAAAGAAGATTATATTGTTTTTACACCGCTGAGATGTTCTGTGCTTTGATAAGGAAATGTTGCTTTTCCTCTGAGTCGGTTCTTAGTAATGCAACAATTATTTGATAATGCTCCATTCACAATGGCATGCTTAAAACAGTTGCTGCCAAATCGTTTATTTTAAGAAAATAATTACTTGTTTCTAACATCCCTAAAGAAATAATTAATGTAATAAAAAAATTACATGACTGACATATTCGTTACCTGTAACTAGTGCAAGTATTCCTTGAATTTTTAAGCAATTTCATAGGGGTTTCCATTTAAATATTGAACGCTATTAAAATTGCCCGTGGAGATTTGTGGGAGAGGTTATCTATGGGCCTGTGCTAATTAATTATGATATATTTTACTTCCATGTGATTTGTCACTACTAGTCCTGTAAGGACTACAGGAAAAAAATCATTTGTTTAATCTGACTGGGACCTTGTGGCATTTAATTGTAAGCATAACTGTGATACAATAAATCCAAATGAATTTGGACAGTGATTAACAGGGAGCTCCTTGATATGGTAATGAGATTAAAAAACTGGTTCCTAAGTGTTTCTGTGGATTTCATTAACATTTTTGCAGCAAAACACTTTTTTAGGATAAGAGTGATTGCTCATTGCTGACCAGTATACATTATTGGTTGAATGTAACCTGCAGGAAGATATTAGTTTATTTCTGTGGGTACTGTATAAATATTTATATCTATGTATATGTGTGGGAGTCTGGGAGATGTACAAAGAAAATACAATATGGAAGGCTTATTCAACATTTAATTACGATGAGCCAAACAAAAATGCACCACAGAGTTAACCTTATTATTGCATATATTTCAAGTATACTAGCAAACTAATCACAGAGCTGCTGTTCCTGCTCTGGAAGCTTATTATCTAAGACACCTGCAAATATTTAGACATCCACACAGCTTTACTACTGTGAGTAGTTCTACTGATTTTTATCTGCTTTTGTAGGTTTTATGCCCAAATTTGTCATTACATGGCAAATTTACAACATGAAAAAGAAGGAAGGGGAAAAAAAACCCAGAAGTCTGATATGATTATTCAGGAAGCATATGTGTTGGTTCTTTCAGATGCTTTGTCGTCATGTTGCTAGAAAGCTGAAATTTTAAAGGCTATATTTATCATTTTGCTATTTAACAGAGCCATAATAAAACTGTAGAGAAGATAAGGAATATTTCCATTAACAGCATCAAACTGCTGCTAGACTTCAAGGCAAAGGAAGTTTTTGTTTGTTTATTCCTGCAACTTGCCTTCTGCTTATTTTACTCTTTTTCCAAAACTTGGCTCATCTTCCTCTCTGCTGATTTTGAAATGGGCTTGATATAGTCTCCAAGATCATCTTTGTCTTCTTTCTTTAGTCTTTTAATACTTCTACTGGTGAGAAAAAAAAAATCTGATTAACTGTAATATTAAAACCCTTATCCTTGGAACCAACATTCATGTAGCAATAGTGCATTTTTCATGTTCTTGCCCTAGGAAAATTCATTTCTCTAGAAGGAAAAATGGTTCCATTCCTACAGTTTCTCCATCCCTCAGTGTCACGATTGCTAACCAGAGGTCACTGTCAGTTGTCATTATAACTTTGTGTTTCTTCACCAGTAGAAATTAGACTGCTCCACAAAATGAACACATAGCAGAGGTTAGTATTTTGTGACTTAATGAACAAACTAGACTTGATGTGAGACTTGCTGCCAACCCTCTGTGTATCACGTTTTCCTTTAGACTCCTACTTGGGGAAATCTTTAGTATGAGAAACATGATATTTCTGTGCTTTTTTGTTCATCTGCTTGTTTTCAGTTACATGAAAGGAGGAAGATATAATTCAGGTGGAAAGGGAACTGCTTAATACTCTCTTATGGCATGCTACACATGTCTAACTGTTGTGTCTGCCTTTGTGCTGAGGTTTCTGTATGGAGCACAGCTTAACACCTACTACTTGCATGATGTTCTACAGCCAGCAAGCTCCACCAAGGAGATTTCTTCATGATCCTTTGTAAGACTGTCCACTGCATTCTTTGGGTCCTTTATTTCTTTGTGTCCATCATTTCACAGAATCACAGAAACATTCAGATTGGAAAAGACACTCAGGATCACCAAGTCCAACCCGTAACCCTACTCTACGAGATTCAACCATATTCCCAGGCACCACATCAAATCAACCTTTAAACACATCCAGGGTTGGTGGCTCAACCACCTCCCTGGGGAGCTCATTCCAATGCCTGACCACTCTTTCCCTGAAACAAATTTTCCTAATATCCAGTCTAAAGTTACCCAATCGCACCTTGGGGCCATTCTCTCTTGTTCTATCACTATCTACCTGTGAGAAGAAACCAGCTCCCTCCTGTTTGTGCTGCTCATGAAATCCTTAGAGAAGTAACTTCAGAGTGTCTTGGAGCTGATGTGAGGGCAATCCTGTCACCAGCATAATACAGGTTTCTTGTTTCCATTCTTGTTGAATTAGAGAAGGGGTTTGAGGCATCTAACTCTCCCTCTCCCCAAGGCAGCACCCATGATGTGAGTGTTTTAGCTAGTTTTGTTTTGTTTTAATCTGTATTGCAACTTCATACTTGGATTGATTTTTATCTTTGGGGAAGCAAAAATTAGATTGTTATACTAACAATGGACTCTCTGCCTTCATTGGAAGCCCAGATGGAGAAATAGTGAGAACCAGCCACAGGCAAAATTGCGTGTAGGCTGGACTGGAATTGGTGATGGTGTCTCCTGAGCTACTGTGGTGCAGCATTTTTATTCAAATGATGGATTTTACTCCATCAAAGATCTAAAGGTATTATTTGTATGGGACATTTACTGCTAGGTGCTATTTATGTAAGGGTTACTACAGCTGCCCAGCTGCAGCTCCCGCTTTGCTTCATGGCTTGTGTTACAGAACTTCCATCAGCAAAGCTTAATGTATGACAGCTTCTGCCAGCTGAGGTTTTGGTAAGGAATGGGATGAACACATTCTGATGGTAGTGCTAAATCTTCAGCACTGTAATGGTTATCAGTAGTGGTTAAACAGACAAGAGGCCATTGTTTTGATTACAACCATTAGATTCAGGCAGTCTTCATTGCAGTGACATCAGAGTCATTACTTCAGGCTGTTTGCAAACTCAAGAAGTAATGCCATTACAAATTGTTCTCATTTCACATCTGTGAAGTTTTTCCACACAACCATAGGAATTAGAAATGTGTTTCTGAAGAAAGCTCAGATGTTGCAACTGAGAACTGCACCAGAGAGTGGATGACTGCACCAAAATCTGCTTTTCTGTTATTGTAGAAGATGCAGAAACGCGTTCAAAGGTTGCACAACAACCACAGTCTAAATGCACGATTTCTTTCTCTTTTTTTTTTTTTTTGCTGTGGAGAGACAGATGATAAAAGGGCTGTGAGCTACCTAGACCTCAGAGTTGCTTAATAGCTTGTGGGAGCTTGCTGCTTGCCAATTTTAGAGCATCGGTCTATCTGACTTAACCACATGTAGACTTACTGGCAGGTCTACTCAAATCAGTGGTGTAATTATTTACTTCTTAAAGAGAAAACAGGCTTACATTATAATGACCTTACAATAACTTTCAGTTTTATGTGGAGAAAAATAAACAGTTGTCATTTCCTTGTTATTTTGTGGTTTAAGCCTTTACCTCAAAGGTTTTAAATATTTACTAACTACTATGTTCTCTGAAATTTCTCTGTTTAAAAATACAGTGAATTTATTCAGGGAAATCTTCCTGCTGCACCAAGCTTCATGATCTTGATTATAGGATGTTATAAATGAATGTCTTTCCCCTCCATTTTTCTCGCTATTACTTGACTTCTATCCAAACTCTTTATATTAATTTTAATATTTTAGCTACCAGCTACAGTTTCAAAATACAGATTTTTTTTTTTAGTAGTATTATTTTTAATTTGTAGTATAACTTTGTTCTTAGGAAAAAAAGGGGTTTTAGCAATGGGCAAAGGAATGTTTGTCACTCTCATATCTGAAAAATAATTTCATGTCAGAATGCTCTATCATAGTCAAATTGTGTTGGCACCAAGGAAAATGAGTTTTTAAAGTGTTTACTTATTTCTTGTTAGTTTTTTTGCAATGTGACCCAAAGAGATGGAGTTGTTCTCATCTAACTAAATTTTAGTTGCTTTCTGTTTTTCCTGCTTTGCCTGAAATTGATAATAGAATCATAGAATCAACCAGGTTGCAAGAGGCCTCCAAGGTCATCCAGTCCAACCTAGCACCCAGCCCTATCCAGTCAACTACACCATGGCACTACATGCCTCATCTAGTCCTTTCTTGAACACCTCCAGGGACAGTGACTCCACCTCCCTGGGCAGCCCATTCCAATGCCAATCACTCTCTCTGGGAAGAACTTCCTTCTAACATCCAGCCTATACTTCCCCTGGCACAACTTGAGACTGTGTCCCCTTGTTCTGTTGCTGGTTGCCTGGGAGAAGAGACCAACCCCCACCTGGCTACAACCTCCCTTCAGGTTGTTGTAGACAGCAAATGTAGTTCTGTTTTTCCTTTGACACCTTTTTGCTTGTTTTTAGTGGTTGCTTTGAGATGTTGAACACTGGAAGGACATTAAAAACTTGGGTGTTGTGAGGGAAGAAAGCCCTTCTAGAGCAGCAGTATGGCACTGATGGTCTGGTTGAGCTGGCCACAGGGGTGATTAACTTTGCAAGTGTGGTTGTAAACCAACAATTGTGTCACTTCAGTTTCTAGATTCTTCTAAATGGACAACTCTTCAAGTCAGTCAGTAGTTGAGCTTTGTCGTGGGAAATGCCACCATTTCATCCCGTTGTATTTCAGATCAGAATGGAAAGTTAAAACATCCTTTTTCATTTTCTTTCTTTCGTTTTTTAATTCCCCCTCTCCCCCACTGAATAGGAAACTATGCAGAGTTTTGGCTTGAAAACACCAGGCAGTTTTGGTTTATTTGGAAATTTTGAAATGAAGTCTCAGCATTCCCATCATGTTGAACTGTTTCATTTTGGATTGACCTTAACCACTGTTATGCCAAATTGCAGCAGGGCAATGGCAATTGCTGCTGGTGCACTGAGTTTGCTTTCTCAGAGTTAATGCATCTCCGTGATCCATCACATCAGTTAGATCACAGTTAGATTGCAGTGTTTAAGGTAACATTTTGGATTCACCCATTTTAGTTAGTTCTAGCACAGGAAATGTCACTTGATATCAGTTGGAACTTAATAGACTATGGGAAAGAAACTGTAAGTGCTTCCAAGTGTCTCCATGCCAAGTGAGCCAAGTTTTGAACAGTTTGTCTGATTTCTACCTGTAGCAGATGAAGAATGCTTGTGTGTGTTTTGCCAGTGCTGTTGTCACTAGGACAGTAGCTCAAAACAGGAAAGCAGGAGCCTTAGCAAGATACATGGAGAAGTAGGGCAGGGATCTGATAATAGCATCATGTCTACATCTGCCAAGTAGACCTATTCTCAAGATCTTTTCTGTGCTTCTCTTCCCATATGAAAAGTAACTCAATCTAAAGTTCCTCACTGCTAAAAAGAAATGTTCTGGTTTGCTTTAATCTCTGGTCTATTTTAGTCAAAGATTAGATTAAGGCAAAATTAAAAACTGTCACCTGGTTGATTCTATCATTCCTTAGCTGCCTGTTTAATATCATAGTATCACATCATAGAATGGTCTGGCTTGGAAGAGACCTCTAGAGGTCATCTAGTCCAAATCCCCTGCAGTCAGTAGCGACATCCTCAACTAGATCAGGTTGCCCAGAGCCTCACCTTGATTAGCCTCATGGATGGGACTTCAACCACCTCTCTGGGCAACCTGGCTTAGCATGAATTACTTGGCAATATTTGGTGAGCTCTGCAAATTTAAGTTTGCATGTGTAAATTATAGCCTTAAAGAAAAAAAAAAAAAAAAAAAAAACCCAAACCAAACCAAACCAAACCCCTTCAACCTTCAAAACCTGTATGCCTTCCATTGTACCACAGCACTGCATGAGCAGTGTTCCTCTGTGAGGAAGCCAAGTTTAGCAATGAACAAAATGCTGAAAGAGAAAGCATTTTGATAAATTACATTCTTTGCATATGTAAATACAACATTTTTTTAAATCCAGCCTAGTAGTCTTCATGTTTATGAGGAGGAATTGTGAACATAACTCAGCCTGGCTTTGTGACTCTCAAAATCATCCATAAAATAGTATAAAGGAACTTGCTCAGTACAGAAACTATATAAAATCTTTTTACACTTCTTGATCTCCTTTTAGTCTTGGATAATCATAGAATCATAAAATTGTCAGGATAGGAAGGGACCTCAAGGATGCTCTAGTTCCAACCTGCCTGCCATGGGCAGGGACACCTCACACTAAATCAGGTTGCCTGGAGCCCCATCCAGCCTGGCCTTAAAAAGCTTCCAGGGATGGGGCTTCCACCACCTCCCTGGGTAACCTGTCCCAGTGTCTTGCCACCCTAATGGTGAAGAACTTCTTCCTAACGTCCAATCTGAATCTACACACTTCTAGTTTTGTTTCATTCCCCCTAGTCCTATCATAGAATCAGCCAGGTTGGAAGAAGCCTCCAAGGTCATCCAGTCCAACCTATCATCCAGCCCTGTCCAATCAAGTAGACCATGGCACTAAGTCCCTCATTCAGTCTCTTTTTGAGCATCTCCAGGGACAGTGACTCCACCACCTTCTGACTTCCTAAAAAGTCCTTCACCAGCTTTCCTGTAGGACCCCTTCAGATACTGACAGGCCACAATAAGGTCTCTTCGGAGCCTTCTCTCCAAACTGAACAGCTCCAGCTCTTTCAGGTCTGTCTCCATAGCAGAGGTGCTCCAGCCTTCTGATCATGGCAGTGGCCATTCTCTGGACACACTCCAGCATGTCCATATCCTTCTTGTAATAGGGGCTCCAGAATCATCACATTATTCATTCCTGAAGTGACAGGTGCCAGATAGGTGATGACACAATCTGATGTGGAAAAATATAGCAGCCCTCTTTGTGGTGATCTAACATACTGGAGAGACATAGCCCTTGTTCAGCTGTGGTTTCTTTTGCAGATAGTGCTCCTTTGGGCTGGAGATAAGCTTGGAAGGGACAGCAGAAATTTTCTCCTTTGCTTTTGTCATGATACGTTCTCAGTTTGTTATCCAAGGTGTGTGAATTTAGAGTGATGTACTTGCAGCCCCAAGTGTCACTCTGTGTGTTTAAGCATTGCAATATAGGTCAAGAAGTCTATGCAGTGTACTAAACTGGGAATTGTGGGGTGGGTGGATGTTTTGGTCTTGGTAATAGAAAATGCAGGTCATCCTGGGTGGGGAAAGTAGGTATATTTTTATGTGGAGCCCAATACTAACAAGTAAATATTTACCTTGGAGCAGTAATGTCATGTTACCATGCTATTTCATTGCAGGAATAAGTAAGAGGTAAATGTTTGCTTTTTAGTTACTGTCCCTGGAGCTTTTAATATAATACTGTTTAAAATCCTTATTCATGTCATAAAAAAGCAGGCTTTTTACAGAGAAAAGTCAACAAAGGCAACAGCAATTCAAGGTTTCCTTAGGCTCCTCCATGGTGCTTAGGAACATGGTTTAGCAGCAGACTTGGTAGGTTAGTGGTTGAACTTGGTGATCTTAGAAGTGTTTTCCAGCCTGAATGATTTGCAGTAGCCCATCCTGGAAGAATAGCTTCTAATGATCTCCTTCTTGATGCTTAGTATTATATCTTCAGCCTTTCTGCCTCAACTACTAGCCTGGCTGTCAGCTGGGAGGAATTTCAGTTGTTTTTCTGATAGGGATATCAGTTCAATTGGAAGTGGATTTCTGCCTCAAAAGGTTTATCACTCAGTAGTAACTTATGCCATTACTGCTTCTCTTTGTTTCTGTTATTGTCTTTGAAGGGACTAATGCAGGATCTTCTGCTTATTCTGTTGATCCCCGTCTACCTTTTTAGTTACCTGGATTATAACAAAGAACTGAACCAAGTTTATCTCCGACAGAATTGAATTTGATGCCTTTTAGACTTGCTCTACATACAAAAATGAGATGAATTTTGGGTGTGCCAGTCACAATTAGAAGAGATACTCCAAGTATATTACCTTATTAGACATACTTTTTTCCTAAGCACAAAAGACAGTGACTGTTTGGTCACCTTTGCAGCTACTGCGAGTGATTGGCTATGTCTTTTGACAGAAGTGGAATTTTATTTTAGGTGACTTAATCATGGACTCTTGATAGGAGTGAGAGTAATGATAGAGTATGGTCTATGACCTTGTCCTGTCAGTGCCAATAAACCAGACTGTGCATTAAAGTTTCAAACAAATGAAAGTTTCTGTCAGTAATCCTTGGGGTGATTTCTACAGCCTCCTTGAGAGGAGCTCTTCTGAAAACTTCTTTGGAACAATATTTAAAGAAAAAGCTGTCTGCAAGTGAAGGGCTTGTAATGAGTGTGCATCCCAGCATGGTGAGGGCAGCAAATCTGCAAAAAGGCCAGGAACATTAGTGCCAAAAGCAACCGTATGAGGACGTTACTGTGTTTTGACACAAGCATCTGGTAACAGGCAGTAAACCATGAGGATATTTTGTGTGCTGAGCTAGTCAGGAATTGTTATATTTGTGTACAATGTTCATTTGCTAAGCTTTATGGTCAACTTCATTACTCTTCATTTTATTCATTATTATGTCATTGAGCAGCAACTTGTTAAAAGATTAAAAGTTCCAATTGGTTGCTCATGCCTACGGTATGTAAATGCTTTGCAGCTCTGGCAGTAATTTGCTGATATTCTGGCAATTTGCACTTAAATAGTTTCTGAAGGCACATACACATGCACAGAAGCCAAGTGTAAATGCTTCTGGTTTGTTTGGGTTTGTTTTTTCAGAAAGGCAGCACAACTACCTTTGAGTATAAAGAATCTCATCCTGCAGTTGTGATGCGCATACGCATCTCTTCTGTTTCTGTGGAACTGACCAGTTTAAACTGTCTGTAGGAGAGGTCCTAGGAGAAGAGTATTGCTTTTTCAAAACTAAGATCAGGAAATGAGAATGCTCCTATTAAATCCAAGCTGCAACAGTTATTGGTTTCTTTGGATGCTAACATAATCAATTTTTTTCTCCAAACTAGTTTTTTAATAGATTGGATGTGTTTATACACATCCAATGTGTGTGATCTGTTATATCCTGTGTGATCTGGTATAGTTGATCCTGGCAGGGGAGTTGGACTGGATGAGCTTTTGCGGTCCCTTCCAGCCCCTAACCTTCTGTGATTCTGTGATAGAATCATAGAATGGGTCATAGAATGTCACATGTGATACAAATACACATGTATGCACACACAGTTTTAAGTGCAGGGGTCTGTGTGCATGTCATAGAGTCATTAAACTTGGCAAAGTTCTGTAGGATCAAGTCCAGCCATCAGCCCTACACTACCACGGCCACCAAACCATGTCACAAAGTACCACATCTGCACATTTTTTTTAACACCTCCAGCGATGGTGACTCCACCACCTCTCTGGGCAGCCTCTTCCAGTGCCTGACCTCTTTCAGTGAAGAATTTTTTTCCAAATACCCAATCTAAATTTCCCCTGGTGCAGCCTCAAGTCATTTACTCCTGTCCTGTCACTACTTACTTGAGAGAATAGACCAACAACTGCCTCACTATGACCTCTTTTCAGGTAGTTGTAGAGGCATATTATTTATATTTATATATATATATATATATATATATATATATATATATATATGTATATATATTATTCAGGCATATAATTTTAAATCAAGTTTTACCCTTCACTCTCTCCATGCATACTTTTTACTTATATCTGCTTTTCCAAATAGCACTTCTGAGTAGTGATAATTCTTTAGTAGTAAAATTGGGGGTTTTTTTTTGATACCAGGCTGCTGTGACCTCAAATTTAATATGAATGCTCACATTTTCATGCTTTGTACGCAGCAGTTGCATGAGTATACCTCACAGATCAGAATCAGGTGTCAAACAAGGTAATAATTCTCTGCTTAGAGAACAGCTATTTGCTCAGCCACAGCTGTAAAATCATTCAGTAGTACATGAATTTGGATTCTGTAAGGATGGTGTATGACAGCAGCCTTTTCTTACTAAGTTAAATTACAGATTTGGACATAAAAGCAGATTTTTTCAGAAGTCATTAATTGATTTCATACAGCTTGCTTGTCTTTATGCAGTCATCAGATGTTCCTCTCTCTCTTTCAAGCAAAAAAACTCAAAACAACCAAAACACTTCATCATTTTAAACTAGATAAAGGTCTTATCTGTTAACAGGTTTTGGAGATTACAGAAACAGAGGTGTTTCTCTAAAAAAAAAAAAAAAAAAAGGAAGATGATTTCATTTCACTGAATCTTATTTAGTTTCATCATTTCACAGTATTGGAAGGAGAAAATGAAACTTCTTCCTAACATTTATTATATAATTATGCACAGTGCTGTTTGTCTGCCAATAATGGATGAAGTCCTGTCACACACATCCTGTAATGGAAGAAGCAGGAGGTAAAACTGAGTAAAGAAAGCAGAATGGTGCTGAGGGTTTTTTTTACCAAACTCTGCAGACAACAGAAAATATTTAGGCTTTGAAAAATAGGAATTTGTATGGTTACAACTTAACATTATAGAGGAGAGAACAAAAACTACATGTGCAAAAAATGTTTGTGCTACCAGTTAAGGTGTTAATCGTATGGTCTGCACTGGAAGAAATGGGTTCTGAATCATCAAGTAGAGCAGACCCATCAACTGGTATAAATCTTTAATAAACAGATATTAATTGAACAGAACAAGGGGACACAGTCTCAAGTTGTGCCAGGGGAGGTATAGGCTGGATGTTAGGAGGAAGTTCTTCACAGAGAGAGTGATTTGCCATTGGAATGGGCTGCCCAGGGAGGTGGTGGAGTTGCCATCCCTGGAGGTGTTCAAGAAAAGACTGAATGAGGCATTTAGTGCCGTGGTCTAGTTGATTGGATAGGGCTGGGTGCTAGGTTGGACTGGATGATCTTGGTTGATTCTGTGATTCTATGAATGAAGGTTTCTTCAAACACACAGTTTTGAAAATGAATCATACTTCATAAAGAATTTTATTTGAAAAATTGTCTGATTTTCTGCTAACGAGGACAAATTCTGACAAAATGGTAGTAAATAGTCATCCAAATTAGGGTATTGTGTGTATTGAAACAGACTTGAAAGGTTGGTAATGAAGAAAGGTAGTCATCCACAGCTGAAATCAGTTGGTTCCTATAGCTTAGACTGGTGAACTCTGAAATTTGTTCTTAGTTGATAGAAAATGGTGTCATCATTTTAATATTCTTTCCCGGTGAATGTATGCCCCAAAACCACCCAAAAAATTAGCAGATTGTTAACCATTCCTACAAACAAGGGAAGGAGGGAGGTGAAATGTGCAGAGAATTGTAGTATCCTGCAAATTAGGTACAATTATCTCAAAAATCCTAAGGAGGTATGAAGAAGGAATGTGCTATTGCTCAACACTTACTAGTTCTTACACTGACCACTCAGCTTAAAATGTTTTATCGCTCTTTATTAGTGCTCAGTTTCTTTCATACAGTCGAAACAATTAGCTTATAATAGGGATATAGTAGGCATAACCTAATGCCATGTCATAATTTAGCATTGGAGAGATGAGTAATACTTTTTTATTTCACTACCCATTTACTTCCCCAAAGTTTATCAGCCTGTCTGATTAAAAAATGTTCCTTGTCTTTCCATTTCTACTTTACAGAAAGGTGGCACTGTCTCTAGGGGCACGTCTGGAAAGCCAAACTGTGTCGTCCTTGTTGTAAAGCTGTATCAGAGTGAGAACAAGGCGCTTCAGTTTGTGACTTCTGCCATTGTTTTAGCTTCCTGCCATGTCTCTTCAGTACACACATTTTCAGGGGTTGAATTGCTTTGCTCTGAGGACCAAAGCTGTAGTAAGCTTGTTGTGGACATTTCTCAGAGCATGATACTTCTTGATGCTCCTTGTATTTGCCAAGGCTAGGTTAGCTTTCTTCCTTGAGTATCTAATATACCTAGAAATCGTAGAATCATAGATTGGGTTAGGTTGGAAGGGACCTCAAAGATCATTCAGTTCCAACCCCCAGCCATAGGCAGGGACACCTCCCACTAGAACAGGTCACTCAAGGCCTCATCCAACCTGGCCTTGAACACCTCCAGGAAAGGAGCAGCCACAACCTCCCTGGACAACCTCTTCCAATGTCTCACCACCCTCACGGTAAAGAACTTCCTCACATCTAGTTTAAATCTCTCCTCTGCCAGTTTAAACCCATTACTTCTCATCCTGTCATTACAAGACCTTGTCAATAGTCCCTCCCCAGCACTCCTGCAGGCCCCCTTCAGATACTGGAAGGCCACTACAAGACCTCCTTGAAGCCTTCTCTTCTCTAGGCTAAAGACCCCCAACTCTTGTAGCCTGTCACAGGCTCACAGGATATTAGGGGTTGGAAGGGACCTAAGGAGATCATTGAGTCCAACCTGCTCCAGCACTCTGATCATCTTTATCAAATAAATACTGCAGTTTGTGGGGTTTGAATGAGGAGGTTGTTGACTTCTTTTCCTTTTTTCCCCCCTCAAGTTTCACATTTCGGATGGTGAGGGTTTCCCTCTCTGCTCTGTGTAATAATGGATTGAGAAAGAAGATATAAGCTGCAAGAACTAAAAGCAGTGGCCAGGTGAGACAGCACTGTAGCATGTTTTTTCAGTTGTCAAGAGTTTCTCCTTTTGGCCTAAGGAGGCAGAAAAGATGGTCAGTCTCCCCAGGACATAAATCCTTTCTCTCAGATAAACTCACAGGCCGTTCCACATAAGCTAACAGTGACTGGCAGGAGCTAAACTGTTCAGATTAGATGAGAACCAAGCACTTTCTTTTTACAGGCATGTAAAATATCTGCTGAAATCCTGAAGCCAGTTGTGAAAATGCCAGGGAATTATTTTTTTTTAAACCTAGACTAAAGCCCACAGGGATCTGTGGCAATAAATGAATCCACACTGGTCACTGAAATACTCTGAAACGTCTCTCTGGTCTTCTGTGCATATTTTCCATTTGTCTGTGAGAGAATATGTCAGGAAAAGCTAAACCAGAAGTATTTCATACATTACCACGCAAAATAACATAAAGGAATGTGAAACCACCATGAAGTTGTGAGAACTCTGGGCCAAATCAAGCCACTACTTGTGATATGGAGTTTGTAAACGGGTAGATATCTATGGTGATGTCTCCTAATTCTGTTTTCCTACATTTCATTCCTTACACTTAAGAACCAGAGGGCAGAATTTGTTTCTTTATTGGGTGCTGATACAGGTATTCAGCTGCAGTTACAGGCTCAGGAAAAGAGAAAGCATTTAGTGTTTGTAGGAAATCACTTATTTTAAGTACACCTTTCAGAAAGACACAACTTTAGAAAGAGCTATAGAGGAGTATGGAAATGAAGTGAGACAAATTGGTGGTGCTACCATGTCATCACTTTCTGTTGTTAGTAGCTGCAGAAATGCTTCTATGTCTTTCCTCTTGTTCTATTTTCTTTCTCTGCCATGTCTTTTCTTCTTCAACACACACTCACACCCACACTTTCCCTTCCTCGTGCAGAGATGTCCTGGCTTTTAGTTTTCCAACTTTAAATTGATTAGAGCACATGAATTTTTAAATGAGTGTCACATATCCTTAACCAAGCGCTAAAAGGTTGAGAAGGCTTCACGGTGTAAAGTCTGATCCAAAACTCAGTGAGAAGAATTTTAAAAATGTGGGCTGCCCTTCATTAGCCCTCATGATATCTCCTGACAGGCGATGTGTGTGGACGTGGCCATGCCAGGCCAGGGCAAGACCAGCTGCCATGCACCATTTACCCTCTGTCAGCAGCTTCAGTCAGAGCCCGGGCAATACTGTACACACGAGTCTGTCATGCGTCAGCATCAATTAGGCTCAGTTTGCTGCGCTTGGGAAAAGCAACAGCCCTGCTATTAACCATTTTTCTTCTTTCCTCCCCCCTCTCATCCCCATTTGACTCTCCAAGCAAACTGTTTGATTTGGAGGAAGGATTGCCAGGGCGCTTCTTGCAAATAATAATTGCAATTTGTCTTAAAACAGCTCACTAATTCAGATTTTTTGCTGTGAGAAACTGGGTTTGCTTGCACTGCTGTTTAAACGGGGAAGTTCCGTGCAGCCTGCGCTCTTACAACCGCTGCGATTTTCCCTTTCACTCCACAGAATCACAGAATTGACCAGGTTGGAAAAGACCTCTAAGATCGTCGAGTCCAACCTATCACCCAACCCTTCTAATTAGCTAAACCATGGCACTCAGTGCCTCAGCCAGTCTCCTCTTAAACAGCTCCAGGCATGGCGACTTGATATAAAGAAGTGTTGATGCCTGGCTGTGTGCATATGTATAGACTTACATACAGACCCATATGCTTGCACACACAGACTGCAATAGTAAGGTCTAAATGCAGCACAAGGCCAGGTACTAAATATTCTATATACTCACTCTATGTAGTATATTACATATACTCTATATATAGATATTATATAAAGGTACTAAAATATGTCATTCAGACTGACCCTCTTGTTTTGTATACTCAACGTATTTTCGACTGTAGGTACGCCTTTGCATCATTGTTTTTCTGGGTATTATTGTTGGTTGAAGAGCAGGGCTAAAATTTCCCCACTTTTGTGAGAAGCCAACATGTGTGGTCATGCCTAAATTTGACTCACTGTTTTGTGGCTTTTCGCTGCTATTATGGAGGGGGTGGGGAGCAAGACGACCACCCATGGTGTGTTCTGGTCAGGCAGTGCAATGAGCAAATGAGTTTGCTGATGTGCAATGAGTGTTAAGAGAACAACCTCTCCTGGCAGTCTTCAAGCACTTTCCTCCTTCTCCCCCCACATCCCTTCCCCAAATTACAGCTTCTTCCTCCATATAAGTATAGAACACCCATGACTATTTATATAATGAAAGAGCTACTGTGTACTTTAGTGGATAGTTAAAGACATTTTCACAGGTCTGTATCCACATGGGATTTATGGAGGACTTATGGGCCTGGTCACTTTGTAAAACTGTGACAGCCCAAGAGACTGTTGTCAGATGTTGGTAACAAGACAGTGTTTGAAAAGAATCAAAACAATATAAATCCTGCGAGATCTGTGGCAGCAGGATGGGTTCTAATGGAGAGGAAGACAGGGTCGACCACCACACAAGAGAACAAGGAGAAGAAAGTGGATTTTTTTTCTTTCAAGCTTGCAGCAGCAGCAGGGGTAAGCAGGTTTCTAAAAGGAATCTCATCAGAGGATCAATCCAGTGTAACAGATGGAGTGCACAGATATTGTCTATCAGATTTCCATCGCATGTGGCAAACAAATACATTGTTGCAACTGTTAGCAGCAAAACTTTTCCTTTTTTTTAACATCATAATTACCAGGAGTTGAAAAGAGCTGTGGGTTAATGATTTCCTAACAATAACTATAGGGGGTTTGGTTGATGGTAACTTCCCCAGGGAATACATTAGCAGGAGATATAAAGTCACTGAGCATCTTGAATGGAAAGGTTTGGATACACAGAAATAACTGCCTATAGCAGTGAATACTGTGGAAATTTTCCTAGGAGAGAGAGGCTGGACAGGATCTTCATCTGCTCTAATTGGTAGGTTTGCACCGCAGACAGTGGAAACAAAACCAGTCCATATGAGCTCAAAGTTCTGGGCTTTGTTGCCTTCACAAAAGCATTTGTAAGAGAAAGATTTGGAAGGGCTGAGAAAGATTCAGTGTGCATGTACAGTTGCAGCCATAAGAAGCAAAGTGTGAGGCTATGAGATGATTTCCCAATGTTGTCTATATTGCTGTTATTAATTCGTTGCTTTTTTTTTTAAGTCTTGATGCAGATACCAAAGTCTGGGTGGAAATACAGCAGAATCATAGAATGGTTTGGGGTGGAAGGCACCTTTTGAAAATCATTTAGTCTAATCCTCAAATATGTATTGGGTCTTTAACATCTTTTGCATTCTTTCATTAATCCTGGTACAGAAAGAATGGAAGTGAAGTGGTAGCTCTGGAGACAGGACAATGACCGCATGGCACTCTCAGTGTAAAGACCCTGGGGTTAGAAGTGATGGTAATCATGGATTAAATGGTTAAGCTTTTAACAAGAACATGTCACAATTGTTGTAAGCAACAATTTTGGGGCCTAGTAAATATGTGATGAACTAAAAGATTGTGATTTTGCTAGCATTTAGTTACAGGAAGTACCTCCGATGTACATCATTTAAAAAGTTTCTGAAGGCTCAGCCAAACCCAGGAGGTAATAGGGTGGGTTAGCTCTGTGAACCACAGGTCAAGGCACAACTCAGGTGCCCAGACATTGCAAATCTGTGGCCATTAAGGATGGATATTCCATAGGGTATATCCCACCCTTCTGCCAATCCAAAGGAACACAGATCTCCCATAGATTATATATCCATAAGGCCCGTCCCACGAGGATGACTTTAACAACATTGTCTCTCACATGACTGTACAAGAGTATATTGGCATGAGTTTTATTTCAGTACTTTTTAACCCATGATCTACACTTGCCATGTTTCATCAGCACAGGAGCCATTTCAAATAAAAATTGTATTCTGAATTGGCTTCTATTCAGAGCCCCCCACCCCAGTATGTAGTTTTAGTCTCCCCTTTGGTTCCAAGAATTCTAAAACAAAACCCAAAATAGCATTTACACTCTTGCTTCCTCCAAAATACCTCTTTTGCTTCTAGGCCTACTTCTTTGCACACTGGCCCTGTAATTCCAGCTCTGCAGGAATTCTGCAGAATGCCTTTATATTATCACAGCCAGCCTTTATGTATTTGTCTGGATACTGAATAACTAAACTTCTGGGAAGAAACAACTCCACACCCCTCTTTATAAGCTTATTAACTGAGCCCTGACCTCCTTTGCTATCCCACAAGAATGGAAATTAGCAAACATCTGTTGCCCCATGAAGAAGACCTGTTTGCCCTATTTCCTCCCACACCCTGAAGACCCCTTCCCTTACCTTGTATTTGAAAAGTATGGGAGGGAGCTGGAGACAGGTACGTATTCACCTAGTACTCCACAGCTCTTGGACTGAGCATCATTCTGTAGCCCTCAAAGCAGAAATATGAGATGTGTAAAGAGCATCTTGCGCCCAAAAATACAGTTCTCTAATCACCAAGGTGAATGAAGCTTTCTTGTCTGGGTGTAGTATGGGGTCTTGGAGTTGCCTGTAAGTGCTGCTGATGCAGGCCCTGACAAGCCCACTAACCTGTTAAGTGTGGTGTCAGGACAGCTTTGTTTTATGTAAATACTAACAAAGAACAATATCCAAGGCACAGGCAGACTTGCCAAGAATGCAAAGGAAGGCTGAGTGGGTCCTTCTTGAGCAAAGCATGCTTGAGTATTACTGACAGGTTTTCAGAGAGTTGTGATTGTTTGGAAACTACTTTCATGGAAACATGAGAATTAGTGATGAGTGACTTCAGTTAGGATTCTTCTCCGTCTACCTGACAGAGTGAAAATTCCTTGCTAGAAGCAGCATGTTTGCAGGGCTTAGGTGAGCTTGATAAACTCGGCAAGCAGATGACAACATCACTAGGGACATAAATAAAAGAGCTGAAAAAAAGCCTAAGTGATGATAATAGGAGACATAAATTATCCGGTCAGGTGTTTGCTGGAATTCACTGGAGGAAGTAAACCTGTCTGTTGTATTTCATGGAGATGGATATATTTCATATATATATATATGTGTGTGTGTGTGTGTGTGTGTGTGTGCAAATACACATTATGTTGCAAGCAAAAGGAGAGCAAGTAGACTTAGAAGCTATGGATTGTATTAATATAAATACCTATTTTCAAATGGCATTAAAAATGAGGATATAAATTTAGCAAATAGACTTATTTCTCTAGAAGCTACTGCAATTATGGTAGTGGCATAGACTGATGTTGACAGAAGTAGCTTTACCATTTTCAAGTAGAATATGCTCTTTCTAAAGTGAGTTTTGGACATAGTGTATCATAGCCAGACATCTACCTCCTGCACCTGCTTGCCTTGAATCAGATATTTAGTTACCTAGTAATAGTGCAACTAATTATTCTCAAGGGGAAAAAAATGCACATAAGAAAACAAAAGACTACTTTGAGACCTAGTAATAATTTGGCTTAATGAGTAACCAAGGTACCATTTTGTAAGTACTTTATTCTGAAATACCATTAAAATAGTAATATTAGGCTCTCTTTGTTCTCATAGTCTTTGGTTTGAAGTACAGATAGAATTTAGGATGGTAGGTCAATTGGTTTATTTGAGTAAATAAAGCTCAAAAGAGGTTGCTCAGCAGCACTTTGATAACACATTAGTGATCACAGGATGTTGGGGGTGGAAGGGACCTCTGGAGATCGAGTCCAACCCCCCTGACAGAGCAGGGCCTTAATCTAGTGCAGGTTGCACAGGAACATATTCAAACACGTCTTTAAATTCTCCAGAGAAGGAGTCTCCACAACCTGGGAGCCTGTTCCAGTGCTCTGCAACCATGTGCTGTAGTTTATATCCATTAATCACAGGGCACAACTGAGAAGAGTTTTTTCCCTCCCTCTTGACCCCCAGCCCTCAGATATTTGTAAACACTGATTAGATCCACTCTATGTCTTCCTTTCACCAGACCAAAAAGCCCCAGATCCCTCAACCTCTCCTCCTAGGGCAGTGTTTCAGCCCCTTAACCATCTTCATAGCCCTCCATTGGATACTCTCAAGTAGATTAGATCCCTGTCCCTCTTGAACTGGAGAGCCCAAAACTGAAGGCAATATTGCAGGTGAGGTCTCACCAGGGCAGAGTAGAGGGGAGGAGAACCTCCCTTGATCTACTGGCCAATTTCCTCTTAATGCACCCCAGGATCCCATTGGCCTTCTTGGCCACAAGAACACATTGCTGTCCCATGGATAGCTTGTTGTCCACCAAGACTCCATTCTCCACTGGGCTGCTCTCCAGCAGATCACCTCCTGACTTGTACTGGTGCAATTTTATTATTCCTTCCCAGATGCAGGACTCTGCACTTATTACAGATGAAAAGTATGTGTACCTTTCTAAACGTGTTTCTGAGTCAGAAGCAAAACATGGCTCAGCTGGAATTTAAGAGTGAAGTTATATTCTGAAGTATATAACCCTGGTGGAGTAGCACCAGGGTTACTGGTCTTTCCAAATCAGGGTTACTGGTCTTTCCAAACCAGTAAGCCAGTTTACTTTGAGTTCGATTGTATGAAGTTGGTAACTCAGTGTTTTTAAAACAAAGTGAGCTTTAGAAAGGGTAAGAAAATTACTCAAGTTCTCAGGAAAGCCAGGGTCAGCCTTGGAGTTCTGTAGCTCCTGGTCTTGAGTATTTAAAACAGACATTTCATTTTTATAGCCTGCAAGTTGTTTTTAAGTGGTAAAACCAGGTCTGGACAAGCATCTTTACTTGTGTAACAGTTGTAAACAGTAGGTTGTGTTTCTGTGATGGGAGTAGAAGTCCCATGATAAATGAAGGTGTAAGTAGCCTGAAATCTCACTGGAAGTGGTTAGGTGGAAAATTAATAACAATTAAAATTTGACAAAGCACAAGTAACAAATGAATTGCCTTCCTTTCTCCTCAAGGATCTGGTAGAGGAAATATGAATACCTGATGTAGAAGTGTTTGCCAGGTCATTGAGTTCAAGAGAAGGATCAGGAGACCAGAACGTTGGAAAAATTAGGCTTGAATACATTGTTATGTGTAATTTAAAGACCTCCAGACAGCTCAAGCTTATATTCAGAAGTGGAAAAGCCATGTAACTGAAACTGGGTTGGGGGGAAGTTACTATAACGTCTGTATACAAGAAGGAAAAGTGGACACAATTTATCTCTAGTGCAGAACAACTTGTAAAAGAGAGCAGGGTCCAGTGCAGGGTACGGAGCCAGGAGGATCGCGAGCTCCAATCTGTTCCAAGCCACCGATGCTGTCTGACCCGGGCAGGTCACTTGACTTTCTTGTGCCTCTGTCAATCCAGCTGGAAAATTGGGTAACAAAAGCAGGACCTTGCTGCAAAACAGATGCTCCATCTGAGTTGAGCTGTCCTGGATAAACAAATTGCAAAACATTGATAGATGCCGCAATAAAACAAAGCTGGGTCTACGGTCAGTAAGGAAGAATGAACAATGTGGGGAAGACCCACATAACAGTCCTGAGAGCTTGAAGAAAGTGATTTGTCTCCAAGTTCACAGGTGAAATAAGGAGCTCACAAGATGGGTGCAAAACTGGTTTATGTCAGGAATTAGAAAATTGGGAAGACAATGGCATTTGCAGTCAATGCTATGTAAACTGGTTTCATGTTGTCCAAGGTGTGAAAACAGCCTTGGTTGTTGATTCCTTATGGTGAAAATTTTGGTGCTCTAGGACATGAGTGTCCTCTAATTCCTAACCAGATATCTGGATGAGACAATCAGAGACTGCATGTAGTTCACTGGTATTTCTTTAGTGATACACTTTAGAGCTCTAAGGGAACCCCACTGGAAATTGTATGGACTTCTTTTTTTTTTATTTCCATGAATTTATATCTCAGTCTTGGATCCAAAGTTCTTCAGAAACACATCTTACAGAAGCCAGCTACATAGGCTTTGAAATTTAACTGAACTTACAGGTTCAAATTTGGTTAGAGAGAGAGAGCAGATTCCTCGGGTTGCTAGAGAGTGACTTAGGGTGCCTTCTAAAAATGTGCTGGATAAGAGGGATGTGTTCATTTCAGTATTTAAAATTACTTTTTCAATACCTATGAAAACATAGAGTGTGTGGATTTTATATGAAAAAATACGTTGATATTTGTAAGGAAAAAAATCCTCTGGTTGTAGTCTAATAAGAGGTCTTTGGCACAAGGATTCAGAAAACTGAAGTTCTTTCCTTGACTCTGCTAGTAGCTGTTGAATGCTTGGCTTGCCATTTTGTGTCTTTTTGCCTCACTTTCCCTATCTGGAAATATGACTTTTTTTTTTTACCTCTTTTGTATAGAGCTTCTGCTAAAGAGTGTCAGATAAGAATTAGGGTTAAAGCTGTTCATGATTCATTACAATGAGTTAAAGAAGCCCTCTTATGTTATTATTTTATTGTGGTGTTTATATTTTTTTCTCTACTGACTGATGTGGATGTGATAGAAGGAGAAGAGCAGCTACCTGTATGCTCATTCAATAAGGAAGGACATAGGATCACAGAATTAACCAGGTTGGAAAAGACTTTGGAGAACATCGAGTCCAACCTATCACTTAGCACCTTGTAATTAACTAAACTGTGGCACTAAGTGCCTCATCCAGTCTCCTTTTAAACACCTCCAGGGACAGTGACTCCACCACTTCCCTGAGGAGCCCATTCCAATACCAATCACTCTTTCCGTGAAGACCTTCTTCCTAATTTGCAGTCAAAATCTGCCCTGACGAAACTGTGTCCCCTCATTCTGTCCCTGGTTGCCTGTAAGAAGAGACCAACCCCTACCTGGCTACAACCTCCCTTCAGTTAGTTGTAGAGAGCAATAAGGTCTCCTCTGAGCCTCCTCTTCTCCAGGCTAAACAACCCCAGCTCCCTCAGCTGCTCTTCACAGGGCTGTGCTCCAGCCCCTTCACCAGCCTTGATGCCCTTCTCTGGACGTGTGCAATCACCTCAACATCTTTCTTAAATTGAGGGGCCCAGAACTGGACACTGTACTCAAGGTGTGGCCTGACCAGTGCTGAGTACCACACCAGCACACTTGGTGTTTTCTGGAAAGTCTACACATTGAGTGCAGTTCTGAGGGTCTTTAGACACCAGTTCAGCTTGTGTTTTACCACATTTTAAGACTTATATAAACACTCCAAAACCACTGTTCCAAAACCACAGCTTGGGATGTATTTAAAACAGTTGTTCTATGGCCTTTCTGATATTCAGAATAAGGCAAGGCTAGTTTGAATACTCCAAGATGATTAGAAAGGTTTTGAGCAGATGAAATACTGGGTGCATCGTAATCACTGAGCCTTAGGGTGGCAGATCATTTTGTAGGCAGAATTATTGAAAAGCCACACTAATATTTAGGAGGAAAAATATTTCCAAGAACCTGAAGTGTGTTTCATTGGGAGATATTTTCCAGAACCAGATGTCCAACAAGTCATTAGTTTCCTGTCCTCAGTCGTGGCAAGGAAGCTTCTTGTTGTAAGATGTGTTATTATGGCAGCAATGGAATTGCTTTGAGAATCATCCAAAAACAATCTCAAGAGCTACAGAGAAAAATGCTAACTCCTCTGTACACAACACAAGTGGTACTTTCGAATTCTACAACCGTGTTAAAACTTACTTGTCCTCTGGGCTGCTGTGTGTTATGCTGCTAGGTGGGCCCCTTTCTTCTGATTGCCTGAGGAAGTGAAAATGCACTGCACTGACAGACTGGCCATGGGAGTGAAAAAGAAGTGAAAAGTCAGAGGCAATAACCAAACTACATTTTTAGACTTTAATGTAGTTAAGAGGTCTTCTTTCTACCTTTAGTATGAAGCCTGTTCTTATTTCTTATCCTATGAATACACCAACTAGTTAACTTGCACACACATGTGCTGATTTTGGGTGGGATAGAGTTAATTTTCTTCATAGTGGCTGGTATGAAGCTGTTTGGATTTGTGCTGGAGGTGCTGCTAAGACATCTCTGTGTCAATTGTTCCTGGGCAGTGCTTACACAGTCAGGGCCTTCTCTGCTTCTCCCACCAGCTAAACAGTGAGTACACTGGGAGTGCATAAAATGTTTGGAGAAGACATAGCTGGGACAGCTGACCCCAGCTGACCAAAAGCATGATCTGTATCATATGACATCATGCTGAGCATATAAAGCTGATGGGGAGAAGGAAGAAGTGGGGAACATTCAGAGTGATGCCACTTGTCTTCCCAAGTGACTGTTATGCATGATGGAGCCCTGCTTTCCTGGAGACGGCTGATGGGAAGTGGTGAATGAATTCCTTGGTTTGCTTTGCTTGAGTGTGCAGCTTTTCTTTACCTGTTAAACTGTCATTATCTCAAACCACAATTTTTCTCACATACACCCTTCCAATTCTTTTCCCTCACCGCACTGTGAATGAAGTGAGCAAGCAGGTGTGTGAGGCTTAGTTGCCAGATGGGGTTACACCACAACTGTCCTTTTTGGTGCTCAACGTGAGGCATGGAGGGTTGGAGATAATAGGAGAATGACCAGAGCATATTAGAAGGGATTTACATCTGTTAACAGTTTCAAGTTGTGATGTTGATTCATCTCATCTTGATATTAGTTTGTCTGACCTGTACCATGCTCTTGTTTCTGTACACATTGATGATGAGTGATGACTTTTGCAGATTGCTGTGCTCTGTAGTGATTAGTTATGTTTTGCCTGAGAGATTTGTGGTTAAAACACCAACCTTGAGCTGAATATATTTGGCTCTGTACTGGAGCCATTACTGTACTTTGGGTACCATCTCATGGAGACAATTAACAATTATACTTCCTCCTCTGATAGGTTGTTTTTTGGAGGAAATATAGAGCAGCACCTTTGCCACCTCCCTCTGTGATAATTTTTTCTGCCATTGTGATATCTTAGCATCTTGAACATCACTGAGTGGTTAGAGCACTTCTGTTGATATTTCTTAGGAATATTGCTTCTGTTTTGTCTAAGGTTGTCAAGTAACATAGGAATATGACCCAGGCTCCATGAGAGTGTGGTTATGGGTGGTACAGCACGTGTGAGAATATGGGCAGGTATCTAGAGAACTTCTCTCCTCCAATCATCTGGAGCTCCAGCCCCAAACGACTATAGGATACTGATGAAGTGAAAGAACACTTCAAAAAAAAGTGCAGTGGCTATTCCAAAGAAGCACAACTTGCAAAAGCATCACTGTATTAACAACCCTGCTTTTGGCACAAAAACAAAACATAGCCCCACACCAACTACTCTGAAGAAAATTAACTGTATCCAATCCAAAATCAGCACACGATGTTTAATATTCTAGATGCAAACAGCCAACATGAGGAGGTGCTTTTGTAGATAAAAGGCAAAGAGCTCTATTCAATTAGCGTCCCTGCCATAGGCACCTCAAGTAGTCCTGGTCGAATCACTCAGAGTTTTGCTTTTTCTAGGCTAACAAACAGTTTCTCAAGGAGATGTCTGCTATCTCTCCTTGGGTTTACAGCTGCCAAGGTCTGCAGTTGACTTTATCCAAGTATATTGTGTGATACCTAGGACTGTATTGCACCTATCTTGTTTAAGCCTAGCTTCTAAATCTTGTAATAGTTCCATTAGAGGAAAATGTTCTCTACTGGGAGAAATGCTGCCTAAAGCATGAGGCAAATACTGCCTTTGCCAGTGCACCTGGCAGTAACAATAGACTGTGAACTACAAAGGATGACATACTGCAATTAGTTTGTGAATGAGCTATTCAAGATACTATCTTAGGGATTGGGGATGGATTTGATGTCTTTGTATTTTCTAGCATCGACAAGGATCCGTTTAGAATTGGACTTAGAACAGTTAAAGAGGCAATAACAGGGCTATTCTCCTTACTTAACCTAATCTGCAGTCATTTATGTCCCATCTTTCTCAAACTATCTACAGGGACTCCTACACCAAATAGGCTAGGATTATTAGTATGTCACAAGGTGCCATGCCCAGAGTGGCTGTCCTTGGGGAGTCCCGGCAGCGATAGGCATTGAGCCATGGGGATGTCGCAGTACAGTCATAGGCGAGTGGTCTGTCTGTGCTGAGGAACTGAATACATTGCAACTGAAGTTTTCAGCTTCCTTCGAAAAAGTCAGTTCTTGCATAACTAATTGTGAGCAGTGAGGAGCTGCCCCTTCATGTTGCAGTCTGATAAATTGCCATAAGGTAAAATGAAATAGATTGCTCTCCAGGCATTGCTCTGGTAGCCTGTCACCGGCGATGTAATGCAGTTGCAAATGGGAAGGGCAGGTGGTCCAGACAACTGCAAATGGAAAGGTGTCAGCAAGACAATCTTCTATTAAGAAGTGATGCAATTAAGAAATGGTTTGAGGACCCTCATATTAACCCCTAAAGCAACAGACACAGAGGGAATTGCCTTCTTACTGACTTTTGCCTGCTGAGCTCTATTTTTCACCTTTGGTAGAAGCATCTCTCTTCTAATACATTTCTCTGTTTCTGTCTGTGACAGTGAATCTTGCCAGCTGCTATCAGAAAGATACAAAGACTAAAATGGGATAAAATAAAATTGGGGGCAAAAAAGAAAGAGAGAAAACAAAATAAAAGGCTTGCTGTAATTTCAAGGCAGGGTAGTAGTAGGTAGAGACTGAAACTGGTAGTACTCAAGCAAATCGGAGATGAGGACATCTAGGCCGGTCTGAGGTTATTAACTTGTTCTGATATGGTTTTTCTTAGGTGCGGGTTTAGGGGGAGAAAGCTGGGATAAGTCCTCTGTTGTCATTGCCTTGGATGGTCCAGCTGCTGCGTGGCTCTTTCCCATGGACTTTGTTTCCCAGGGCAGTATTTGTGGCTTCTGTAGGCGTCCACCCTGTGCTTGCCAGTGCAGAGCAGACAAAGCAAAGAGAACTTGCGTCCTGATTGAAACAGCACTGGTCGTGAACAGGGAACTGTTTGTGGCTTCATCCGAAAGCCTTCATTCCTGGCTCTGCCATAGAGCTAGGGAGAGGCTTTAAGCCGGCCAAACCCTGTGTCTCTGTTTCTCACGCAGCTGAACATGACAGTGACACTTGTATTCCCATGGGAAGGATACTGAGGCCTTTGGCTGAAAGTCATCCTGCAAGGCACGGGTGTGAAGCTGCTCATGTGCTGCTACGTGAAATTGCCAGTTTGGCTTGTAGCCAGCCACGTCCATAAGTGTCTTTGGAGACAGCAGGACTTAAACATATACAGGAGTTAAAGTGTATGCTGAAATGGTTTGTAAATGCAGGTCTTTGTGACTAACAATACTTCTGTGGCAGGGCGATTAAGATCGTGATGGTGCATATTTCTGAGGAGGCTTTGTCTTTCCCATTGGCTTCTGTGGCTCTACACTTACTGCAGTGTTATTTTAAAGAAAGTGGGGTTTGTATTTACAGTAAAGGCACGGCTTGCATGGCCCTAGGTTTTTATAAGCCTTAGAGAAGAAATAATGGGAAAGGGGAAGAAGAAATCTACCTCAAATGCTATCTACTAGGGGGACTGAAAAGCAACTGTTGCATTGCATAATAAAGAAACCTCCCTTAAAAGTACAAACTTCATTTTATTACTAGAAACAAGTTTAAAAAGTTGATTACAGAAGCTGAGTTTTATAGATAAGAATGAATTGTAAGATGAAGTCTCTGAAATGCCAATTGCAGGCACTTGAGTAGATGAGGACGTGGTGAGTTTTTGGTTGAGAGTTAGTAAGGAATTTTGTAAGGTGGTATAGATCACTTTAAGAAGACATGATAAATTGCCACTAATGGTATTGTGTGTATAAATGGGAGCTGGTTTTGCTCTGCGTTTAGTTCTAGTGATTGGGTGGTACACCTGGAAAGACTTGTATTTTAATGGGCTCTTTTTAGCACTTTTGCACCTCGTATGTTCTGGATTATATGTGATTGATGGCTTTGAATGTATGGGAAGGAAAGATATGTAGATCTTAATGCTTTTAAACCATTTGTTTCCCAGTCTCTGTAAAAGGGCTCTCTGTTTTCTGGGTAATGGTTTATACTTCCCAAGTAAACAGAAAGATGGTTCTGGGCCTTTGTCTTTTAACACTGTCAGTCCAGTGTTTTTTATAGAACGATTGTTCAGTTTATAATGCTCTTAAGATAGCTAATTTCATGTCAGTCACTAGAGACAAATAAGTAGGTGATTTGATAAAAGGATAATTTAGTGCATGAAGTAGACTTAAAAACTAAAACCAAACCAAAACTTATAGTTTGCTTTGCTTTCATTCCAGGCATTCTCCTAATGCCAGATTCATACATCAAGATCTCTTTCTCCCTTCTAAGTCACACCAATTTCTTCACAGACACAACCTTTTTCCCCCATCTCCTGCTGGACTCCAGCAGTGCTTACTTTGCCTAAAGAGGTTGCTGTGGAGCAGTGCTAACGCATTTTCCTCTCCCCCTCTAACCTAGGGAGAGATAGACCCAAACTGGAAATCAAACACTTCTTTCCCTGTGTGGAAGTGCAGACCTTACCTGCGGGCTGGCCCTGCAGTGGTGCTTGCTCTCTGCTCCTCACCAGGACGGGCGGAGGAGACTCTTGGGCTTTTTATCACTGATACCCTGATGCAGGGTTAGCGATTAGCTGTTGCTTGGTTGTAAGCATCCACATGTCTGCTGCGTGTTTCTTGTGTATGCAAAACCCAGTTCTGGAAAGGCAACTCTGAACGCTGACTGCAGGCTTCTCCTGCAGCTCACCACACGTGCTTCAGTCCCATGGCCTTTTGCCCTTCAAATCCTTGGGCAGATTTTGAGCTGATGTTAGCAGGAAAAGTACAAACTGACTTTTACTGCAGCATACTTAATACTGCAGGGTTGAAAGGCAAGTGCATTAACCTCTGCTGCCCCGCATTTTAATACGTTTCTAATTGCTGCTTGTACCCTGTACTTTGTCACTTGTAGCTGAATTTTTCAGTTTGCGTCTTTTTCAGACTGTTGTTGATGCTCAGCGTTGTCTGTAAAGCGGTGCCTCCCCTTAGCTGGATTGCTGGTGTCTGTTTCTAATGTGAAACAAAGGAGCAAGAATAACCTCTAGCGTTTCTTACCCATGCTGCTCTTTGTTGCCTTAGGACTGAAAGTGCATAGATAAGATAGAAAGATCTACAGGCTTTACTTCTCGGTCTTAAGCAGTTCATGTATCTGTTGTTCAGGAGCTAGACTGATGTTCTTTAGAGGAATAAGGCTTAGCTTAAGCTGCATTTGTCAGTTTTGTGTCCCTGTGTCTTTCATTGTCAGGTTGCAGATTCAACCAAGGAAAGAGATTTAATGACTTCAGAATATTTCTGATTTTTAAATACTTGCTTATTAAAATTGGATTTTCCCAAAATTACATTAATGTACTTTGTGCCTCCCTCCCAGTAGCTCCTTTCATTTACTTTCCCTTCACTGCAGGCTAGATACATGGGCCAGGATCACAGAGGCCGGTAGACATCCAGCCAATGTCATCGGGAGTTATGTGCCCAGGCAGCTTTGTGACCTGATCACAGTGCACACTGCAAGGGTCAGTCCATGATCCCACTACTTAACAGTGTCTTCAGCAGGAGAGAAAAATCACTCCCCCTGCATTGTGAAGGACACTGTTAAGTAACTTCTCAGATGTGTGTCAGAGCAAGGAGGCAAACATAGCTCTCCAAATTCATGAGCAGTGCTATAAGCACAAGACCAACTTTTCTGGTGCTGGATTTTCTGCCAGCTTGTGAAATTATGGGTTGAGAAAGCATTTTAAGCTAGCCTTAGTATATAGAGTACACATTAATTTGAAACATGGGTTGCTAAGCTACTAGAGGAACATGAGTAGAAATGAAAATCTGCAGAAGTGTATTCTACAGGTTTTTTGTTTCCTCTCTTACGTATGTGTAAAGGGTGATGCTACTACCTTCTTGGGTTTTATCCACCCAACTTGGCTTTCAAATGTGATACAAAACAAATCCTGGGAGAAATGCAAAAGAGAGGAAAAATAGCTTAGCTTGATAGCTTAATTTTATTAAAACAAATTATTATTGATAGTGCTTTGTAAATAAAAGGCAAATTTGCCTCATTAAAGTTGAAATATTCCTTTTGTGTAAGACAGCACAGCTAGGATTTTTCTAGCTTTTTTTTTTTCTATAGGCTTCTTAGTATGCTGGTGGAATAAGATAATATTTTTCTCTAAGTTTATTAATATCAGTGTCATCCCAACTTAGAGATAGTCATGTCTAATAGAATGCATCAGTTGTGGTTTTGGTTCCAGCATGTAAATGTATTTGTTCCCTGTAAGTCCTAGCACAGGGAGCCTGTGTTTGTAGCAATTGTCTTCTTTTATTACATTATTTCATATCTTTTTAATACTTGAGAATCTGTTAGCATCACTTGTGAAGAGTCATGTCTTGAAGTTTTGGGAGCCAAAACACTTTATAAGCGGGAGTAGAGGAAGGAAGGAAACATAGATTGGTTGAGTAGCATATCTGAGTTGTACTTTCAGCTTCCTTAATCAGATAAACAATAGCTACCAGGTTATGTTCATGTTATAGCTAGGGATCCTTGAGAATGAAAAAAAAAGCTGCACTGCAAACTTGCTCAATACCCAAGAAATCTGCAGCAAAAAAATGTTCCACGTCCCTCTTGGTGTGCAGGAAATTTTCCTTTCATGGAAAGCAGTAGGCACTTGAGACGTATGATGGGAATGCATTTGAAGTAGTAGTTGCTATTTTGGGAAATTTTGGTTGGTTGGTTTTGAAATGAGGAGAGTCTGAGATTGCACTGGAGTTAACTATTGTTTAATGAAAACAGTTGCAAAAAGGTACGTTGAAGGTTGTTCTTTAAATGTTTGCATTGACTTTAGCAGGTAAGAAAATGGATGGAAATGCTTCTGAACTGTACAAACTCTCTCAATGTGAATACTAGACATGCTTTATGAGTCTTCTTCTCTGGAGCCTTTCAAAACCTGGATGCATTCCTGTGCAGACTACCCTAGGTGATCCTGCTTTTGGCAGGGGAATTGAACCATATTATCTCTGAGGCCCCTTCCAACCTCTAACATTCTGTGATTTTGTGTTTCTGTGCTGTAGTCATACACAATAATGTGTCTCTCTTATGTGTTATCTGACATTTAAATCCTCCATTTGGACTTTTTAGTGGAAAACCTCTCCTGTATTCTACCTCAGAATATTTTGATAAAAAAATAGTATTTTGAATTAGAATAGTTTTTTAAAAGCACATCTAATCTGTCTTGTATTTAAGTAGAATGCTTTGTCCACATCTGGCAATTTGTCTTCAGCACCCCAGTGTTCAGGGATATTCTTTATCTCAGAGTTTGAGCACAGTATGAGGACTGCTTGTCCAGGATTTCGTAGGTATGCTTGAGCATCCTCTGCCTGCACAACAAATATGCTCAAGGTGAGAAATCTCCACATGCAAAAACAGCATGATGAAAGTCTATAGAGACACGCTGAGAAAGTTTGGGCTGTTCAGTCTGGAGAAGAGAAGGTTCTGAGGAGACCTTATTGTGGCATTTCAGGATCTGAAGGAGTGCTACAAGAAGGCTGATCAGGGACTTTTTTAGGATGTCAGGTAGTTATAGGAATAGGGGGAATGGAGCAAAACCAGAAGTGGGTAGATTCAGATTGGATGTTAAGAAGAAGTTCTTCACCATGAGGGTGGTGAGACACTAGAACAGGTTGCCCTGTGAGGTGGTGGAAGCCTCATCCCTGAAAGCTTTCAAGGCCAGGCTAGATGTGGCTCTGGGCAACCTGATCTAGTGTGAGGTGTCCCTGCCCTTCACAGGGGGATTAGAAATAGATGATCCTTGAGGTCACTTCCAGTCCTGACAATTCTATGATTCTGTGGTGTCAGACAATAATTTTGTGAATCCAGAAAAATTATGGAACTGTTTTGGTTGGAAGAGACCTTTAAGATCAAGTCCAACCATTAACCCAGTACTTCCATGTCTGACACTAAACCGTGTCCCTCCTTCTGTCTCTCCTTACCACTTCTGTATGCCTTTTTAACACCTTTACCACTTTCTTGTGTGTGAGGAGGGCTGTGAAATGTCTGTGAGCTTCGTGTTTGCTTGGAGCATAGTGGAGTGGGCTGCAGAAGATCACATGAAAACAATTCTGTGACCTCCCCTGTCTCAGGTTGCACATTGCCTACAGAGCCAGGAGCTTACCCCAGCTCTCAAGTGTCTCAACTGCTCTAAGTAAATCTGTTATTTCTTCCTCAACACACTTAAACAGGTACTCTGTACCACAGTCAAGCACAGTGAAAAATCTTACCTCTCTTAGAAAAAACCCTCTCAGAGTTAGCTTAGGAAAGGGAGGGAGTAGCAAGACAGACAACTTGCAATCCAGCCCTGTTATGAAGATTTCCCCAGGCAGTTTTGTGATGTCCATGGAAGCATATGATATTCATTGCATGGACCCATCATTAGTGACAACTCTATGGGAACATGGCTTAAGTCATTCCCACTTGGGGCAGGTTAGCTAGAAGATTGATCTGATTTTATTAAAGAGTCATTTTGCTGGTGGGCGAGAAGCTCAACATGAGCCAGCAGTGTGCACTTGCCAACCAGATCCTGGGCTGCATCAGGAGAAGTGTGGCCAGCATGGCCAGAGAGGTGATTCTCCCCTTCTACTCTGCTCTGATGACACACCCCATCTGGAGTACTGTGTCCAGTTCTGGAGCCCCCATTACAAGAAGGATGTGGACGTGCTGGAACATGTCCAGAGAAGGGCCACTGGGATGCTCAGAGGGTTGGAGCAGCTCTGCTTTGAGGAGAGACTGAGGGAATTTGGGCTATTCAGTCTGGAGAAGAGGAGGCTCCCAGGTGACCTTATTGTGGCCTTTCAGTATCTGAAGGCGGCTTACAAAAAAGCTGGGGAGGGACTTCTTAGGCTATCAGGGAATGACAGGACTAGGGGGAATGAAGCGAAGCTGGAGATGGGTAGGTTCAGACTGGACATGAGGAGGAAGTTCTTCTCCATGAGAGTGGTGAGACCCTGGAATGGGTTGCCCAGGGAGGTGGTTGAGGCCCCACCCCTGGAGGTGTTTAAGACCAGGCTGGATGGAGCTCTGGTCAGCCTGATTTAGGGTAGGGTGTCCCTGCCCATGGCAGGGGGGTCAGAACTAGATGATCCTTGTGGTCCCTTCCAACCCTGGCTGATTTTCTTTTCTGTCTGGCAGTGGTCTCCAAAAGGATGTTTTATTCTTTCATGCTTGGCCATTGCTTTAATAGGATCTCAAAAATCTGATGCCCAAATTGAGTTTTGCAGGCAAAACTACTTTGTGGCTAACATTTTGTCTCCCAGCATGGACAGTTTAAAACAGAGCTCAAGGAAATCCTTCCCCACTTATGCTGCAGGTGAAACTATTGTTTTCAGTCACATCTCTTTAGTCAAAAATATATTTATAGAGAGTTAATTATCCATCTTTATATATATATATATATATGCACATTATATGCATACTATAAACAAATTGTGGTGTATGGAGCACCATTTCTCACAATTGGCTGCTTTGCTTGGTCTTTGATGCAATCATCATGTTCAGCAGCAGTAAATACTCACTTATTCTCTGTTCTTAAACTCCCTGGATGAAACCCACCTTCCATCTAGACCGAACAAGTTTCAAACAGAAATACCAAAAAAAGAAAAAGGAAAAAAAAAAATCCTACTTCTCTTCTAGTTTGGGGGAGTAAGGTCTGTGTGTAATAAAAGAGCAACTTTATTTTGCTTAAAGGATTTGAAAAAAATTCCCACTTAGCTGCCTATTGATCAAAGGATAGTGGTTTAGTCAGCCCGATGGCTTAGAGGGATAAGATCTGTGAGAAAGAATCTTGCCTCTGACTGCCTTTATTGTGTAGGCAGTCGGGGATTCCTTCCAGTGGTTAAAAAAAAGAAAGACATTTTTATACATCTATATAAAAATAAATATAAAATTTGGAATAGGGATAGTGAGAAACAAGTTTTAGGACAGAGCAGATAAAGGTGGAGATTGTATAAACCATTCACACAACATGTGTCTTTAAAATTATCTGCCAGCAGACCTTTGTAACAGCAACTGAATATTCCCCAAAGGCCATCAGCTGAGGCCAGATGTTTGTTAGTGATGTGAGCAAAGGCCACCATCAACCAGGGTGAAGTCAGGATGGAGCCTAGTGTGAGATGTGTGTTAAGATGTGGGGGTGGGTTCCTGTGAAGACTGTGGTCTGAGAGGAAACCTTGCAGCCTGTAGGTGTTGGTCTTGGTGGTATAGAAGGATGAGGGGAACTGCTCCGGGATACTCTGAAGTGAAGTGAATTGAATTGAATTGACAGAATGCTCTGTGCCTGTTACAGGTGTGCTGAGCAAAGGAATGGGGGTGATATGCTGAGGAAGGAGCCTTGACACATTCTAGGTCCCAGGAGTGACTGGAAGATTAGATTAATGAATGAAATACAAGGGTAAAGTAAGGATGCTGTTCCTTAACACAGATGCCCTTACACCCACTGGATTCTCTCTTAGGTGAACTTGGTTTAATGTGAGAACTCAGGGCTCAGACCCATATTGCAAAGTGTTGTGCTAAGCTGTGGCTTGTGACCTACCTTAAATGTAGACTAAATACTTTGTTTTATATATATAATACTTTGAGTTTTTTATATATATGAAACCAAAGTCATTTAGTCTGCAGTTAAGGTAGATCATAAGCCACAGCTCAGCACAGTTTTACATATATAAAACTTTGTTTTATATACATATGTATACACAAAGTAATTTAGTGCTTTTATTAGATATATATATATATATCTAATAATCATTTTAAGCAGGAGTCAAACAGATTGTACCTTTCTGGATTCAAATTTTGCACTAGTCAAACTTGGAATTATTATTTACTAATTAAAGGCAGAATCTTGATTTTCAGAAGTTTTCCTTGGGGAATGGTCTTAGAACTGTCTTCCCTGCCTAAGTCTTTCTCTGATGGTACAGAAATCTAGCAAAGATCCTGCGGACATGTGAGACATCAGACCTCTTTGAAAATCTTACCTTTGTTCACACTTAAATTTAGATGGGCTATAGAGGAAATTGAAGTCACTTTTTAATACACAATACTTGGGACATGGAAAGGATTTTACATCGTGTATCAAACCCTACACCCCTTTCTCCCAGACTTAAGTATATTGTGAGAAAAAAGAATTCAGAAAGGTGATGGGCAAGCACTCAGAGCCAGTATTTCTCCCTGAATCCTACTTACTTGTTGTGCCGGGGAAAGTATAGGCTGGATATTAGGAGGAAGTTCTTCCCAGAGAGAGTGATTGGCATTGGAATGGGCTGCCCAGGGAGGTGGTGGAGGCACCGTCCCTGGAGGTGTTCAAGAAAAGCCTGGATGAGGCACTTAGTGCCATGGTCTAGTTGACTGGCTAGGGCTGGGTGCTAGGTTGGACTGGATGATCTTGGAGGTCTCTTCCAACCTGTTTGATTCTATGATACTTCCTTTTTACTAAGGTTCTGCTGTATTTGAGCAGAGCACAGAATGGCATGGAGAGAAGAGACAGTGTTCAGCCTGAGCTCTGGCTGCAGCTTCTCAGCTGTATGTGCTGAAGTTATTCCTAAGTGTAAAATTATGTCTGAACCTGCTTTATAATAACCACATCCTAAAATATTTTGAACAGACACTGTTTTAAAGAGTTGAGCATTATAATTTGTATTTACCATGGAAGTTTTTCCCCTCTTGCAAATTATTCTGAATGTTTCCCAGACCGCAGGGCACACTGGTGATGTTATTTTCTTGCTTTGTTTTGCTATCTAAAAGCACAGAACCTCCCATAATTTAAGATCTGTCCTAAGCATCTTTGATTGGTTGATATTTGTTTGTTGTGTTCTGTTTTTAAGGATAAGGAAAGCTATACTGTATGTGGGTGTTATAATCACAATCTCTTTATTCTTTTTGTCTACCACCTCCCTTCAACCCTTCAAATGTTTTTAAATGTCTTATGAAAGAGTCAAGCACATTGCTTGCCCTTGAGCATGTAGGATACATTCACTGCGCAGGCATCTGAATGACTTTGTGGAGATCCTCTTTTGCAGTCCTGTCTTCACCCTGACAAAACATGGCCAGAAATGGGAAATGGCAGCAAAGCAGTGGGGACCTACAGCTTGTGTGGTAGGGACCTGGCTGCAGTAGACTATAAAATATGATCCTCGTGTTTCAGGTGATCTTTCCTCCCTTACTCATGTTTACGTGCAAATACGGATGTATGTGCATTGACACAATACAATACTGAGGGTAAGTTTTCCAGTCTTAAGCACTAGTCAGTACCAGAATTTTAGCTTTATATTCCTCTAGGCATGTAGCTCACTGTGCAGCATTATTTTCCCACTTCAGTTATCCATTAGCTTAAGACTTTCATAACCCAGGAGGACACTTAAATCTCTCTTCAATCATTATGCCTCTGAACACTTTCCCCTAATGTCTTGGCTTTCTTTTGAATCTTTTGTCTTACAGTTTTTATCCTGCATTTACCTGCATTGAATTGCATTTGCCATTGTACAAGACTTTTCCTCAAACCCTCTGAATGTGAAAGGTGCTGCCATGTGGGGAGATAGAAAGGCATGTGCTGTACTCAACCATCAGTCAGATACAGAGAATCATGAACTTAATGCACTGCAGCTTTCTGCCTGTCCCTGCCTGCATCTCAACGCGAAGCATTTGGGGATCCCCAAGCTTTGGTTTTTAAATGCTGCTGGGTAACACTCTCCTTCATTTTGGCTTCCTACCACCATGGACGCTCTCGCTCTTAGCAAGTGCAGGGTTCTGCACTTTGGCCACAACAACCCCAAGCAGTGCTACAGGCTGGGGACAGAGTGGCTGGAGGGCAGCCAGCAAGAAAGGGACCTGGGGGTAATGGTAGATAGTAGCTGAACATATGCCAGCAGTGTGCCCAGGTGGGCAGGAGAGCCAATGGCATCCTGGCCTGTATCAGGAACAGGGTGGCCAGTAGGACAAGAGAAGTTATTCTTCCCCTGTACTCGGCACTGGCCAGGCCACACCTTGAGTACTGTGTCCAGTTCTGGGCCTCTCAATTCAAGAGAGATGTTGAGGTGCTGGAACTTGTCCAGAGAAGGGCAACGAATCTGGTGAGGGGCCTGGAACACAAACCCTATAAGGAGAGGCTGAGGGAGCTGGAGTTGTTTAGCCTGGAGAAGAGGAGGCTCAGGGGTGACCTCATTGCTGTCTACAACTACCTGAAGGGAGGTTGTAGCCAGGTGGGGGTTGGCCTCTTCTCCTAGGCAACCAGCAATAGAATAAGGGGGCACAGTCTCAAGTTGTGCCAGGGGAAGTATAGGCTGGATGTTAGGAGGAAGTTCTTCCCGGAGAGAGAGTGATTGGCATTGGAATGGGCTGCCCAGGGAGGTGGAGGAGTCGCTGTCCCTGGAGGTGTTCAAGAAAAGCCTGGATGAGGCATTTAGTGCCGTGGTCTAGTTGACTGGCTAGGGCCAAGTGCTAGGTTGGACTGGATGATCTTGGAGGTCTCTTCCAACCTGGGTGATTCTATGATTCAAGGGAGAGGATTGCTGTGACAGCGCACTGGTAGATCCAACAAGAAACCAAATCAGTGAAGGCAGTGCCAGCAGGGCAGTGCCTTACAGCTGCACCCACTGGGCTTTGCTGAGGCTCTCTAGCTGTTGGCCTGAAAACACTTTCAGAAATCACCATTAAAGCCACGTGGATTTGTTTATACATAATCTTTTTTTAAAACAACAAAACAGCTTGTGCTGTCTGCAGGATTCACAGAAGCCAGCTATTTCAGAGTCTTATTTACTTTTGTGATGTTTATCTTTCGCCCACTGGTGGGTGTGAACATCATTGGGTTTACAGTGTGCAAAGCAATGGCCAAGGACTATTTTAACATCGGACTTTTTTTTTTTTTTTTTGCTATTTTAGTTTACACAAACATTTTTTTTTTAAGGATCCCTCAGAGCTATAAAAACAATATAGCCCAACCTGGTGCTTCACTGTTAAGAAGAATGTATTAAAAAGTCCTATGGTTTTCATATTAGAATTAAGTACTATATGAATGAACCCATGGAGTTATTTAAGGCATGGAGTATGAATGATTTCAAGTATTTCACCATTTTTTTGTTACTAAGGCAATGTAAAAATAGAATAAACTTGGCATTTTTAATCAGGGATGAATTAAATGAACAGCTAATAATTTAGAGTAGCTTACTCACCCGTCTGTAATTGTGGCTATTACTTGACACATGATATGCACAGAACATTCTTTTTCTCTGATTTATTTTTAATTGTTTAGCTTGAAATTATTTTTTCATTTCTCCTTAGCCAGGTGAGAGTTCCTGTTTACTGTAACTCACTGGCAAAGGTGCTTTACCTAGCCAATACTTAAAATTCATGTACAGCCATAATGTTACCTTCTTAGAAGAATGGGATTGGTTTTGTGATTTTAAAAATAATGTATTAAAAAGTAAATTGATAGTCATTAGGAGCTTTAGTGTCTCTGACACTCTATTTGAAGGATGCATGACTGTGAGTGCCACAAACATGATCAGGGGGTTGGAGCACCTCTGCTGCGAAGACAAGCTGAAGGAGCTGGGGTTGTTCAGATTGGAGAAGAGAAGGCTTCAGGAAGACCTAATAGCAACCTTCCAGTACCTGAAGGGGGTCTACAAGAAGGATAGAGACTGTTTACAAAGGCCTGCAGTCATAGGACAAGGGGCAACAGCTTCAAACTAGAGAAGAGCAGATTTAGATTGGATGTTAGGAACAAGCTTTTTACCCTGAGGGTAGTGGAACACTAAATAGGTTGCCCAGGGAAGTGGTTGAGGCCCCATCCTTGGAGATATTCAAGGTGAGGGTTGACAGGGTTCTGGGCAACCTGATCTAGTTGAGAATGTCCCTGCTAACTGCAGGGAGGGGTTGGACCTTTGGAGGTCTCTTCCAACCTAAACCATTCTGTGATGCTGTGTGATTGTATGAGACCATGAAATACACAGTTTTCCTACAAATCTTAAATTCTAGGCATAAGGGTAAAGATGTTGTTAGCTAATGCCACTTTGCCTCTGACCTGCAAAGCAGTTCTTTGTCTGGTGGAGCATTAGCTGCCATCCTTGAGACTGCAAAGATGTGCTTGCTGAGGGAAAGTTCCTTGTGTATTATGCTGTTTACCTAAGGGTTATATTCAAGACACTCTCTGAACAACTTGGCTGATTATTGAAAAATGCCTTATAGTAACTTCCAGCCTAAGTTGATCGATAGTAGCGCACAGCTTTTCAGGGGAGGGAGGGAGCTATTTAAACATTGAGAGCCTCTGGGATAACTGCAAATGAAAAAATAATGCAGAACAAATACGTTGAAGGGTTCAAGAGTATCTTGTCTCTGTGCAGGGGGGAAACAAGTAAAAAAAAATGCTAAATTGTAGCAGAAAAACCATTTCAATTCACTATTAATAAAGTGGAGGTAGATTTTTCCCTAGGCCAAAAAGAGAAGGAAAGAAGAGGAAAAAGAAAAAGGCAAACCCAACAAGTTGTAGTGCTCTTTAATGCAGAGAGAAGCTGAGAGTTATCTACACACCTCCTCCTCTAGAAAGCTTATCTTCAATGTAAGTCTTTGACATTTCTATGATTTTTATGGCAAAGGAACACCAGAAAAGGAAGTCCTCATTTATTTCAACATCTGAGAAAAACATTTAAGAATGTGAAGTAAAGGGTCCTAGCACCTGAAAATACCCTTTTTTTTCTCCCTCCCAAATGTGCAGTGATTAAAACCTAAATGTTCCAATGGCTTATTTTGATATGTAGAATTTTGTCAACATTGAGACAGCACTTCAAGTGCTCTGGAGGAGAAGACAGGCATTGTTCTGATTTGTTGGCGTGAATGTGAAGAGAGTAAAGGAAAGCAGTAATGCTGCAGAATCACAGTATCACAGTATCACCAAGGTTGGAAGAGACCTCACAGATCATCAAGTCCAATCCTTTACCACAGAGCTCAAGGCTAGACCATGGCACCAAGTGCCACGTCCAACCTTGCCTTGAACTGCCCCAGGGATGGCGACTCCACCACCTCCCCAGGCAGCCCATTCCAGTGTCCAATGACTCTCTCAGTGAAGAACTTTCTCCTCACCTCGAGCCTAAATCTCCCCTGGCGCAGATGGAAACACTATAGATGCCTTTAGTATATCAATTGATATTAGCTTTGAAAGTATAAGGAAGTTTGGAGTACTTGACATTCTTTTTCATCAATTCTTTGGCACATGTGTGGAGGGACTTCCATTATTGCCAAGGGTGAAATGGGAAAGTAATCAGTGTGTAATTCACTGTTGCTTTGGCTGTTTTCTCCTTTATTTCAGCTGTATTTGTGAATGATGGGGGATTGCTGGGAAAGAAGTGATGATTCCTCATGTGAATGTTCCTTAAATATAGCTCCAGTTTAGCTCTGCTTACCATACTGTGCAGAAACTACAGTTGTAGGAGAAGTGGAACTCGAAGAACACTCATGGAGGAAGTGCTGTGCAGTGTAGAATGCTTTTTTTCCTTAAATCAGCATCTGAGAAGAATAAGATAGGAACATGTCTGGTTCTTGTGCTGTGATGCAGGAGGGTTCTACAGGTCCCAGGAAGGCGTGGATCTGGTTCCTGACTGCACTAATCAACACTGACTGCTGCCCCTGACTTGGGAAATGTATTTTAGGAAGTCTCATGACTGCAGCACAGGACTGTAATTTTGTTTTGTGACTCATGCTGAGATACAGTCTCTGCGTGTCTTTTTGTCTGGGCACCTAATAAAGTGCAGGCCACACCTGTTTATGGATACAGCAAAATGGCAGGGAGCTTGTTTTTATGCCACTGATTCTGATGAATGCTACTTATAATCAACACCTCCACGAGGAACTGGCTTGTGTGCAGAAATGCTCTTTAATTGAAGGGTACAGAGCAGCAGCACAATGTGGTCCCAGTGTGTTTATCTCATGAAAGCCAGAGCCATTACAGTTACAGAATAACAAATGCATTGAAGGCATCATTTTTATTTTATGATTTTTTAAATGATCTCATATTTATCTATATGATCATATTTATCATGATCAGTCTTCTTTGTAAAAAGTGGAATGTGGTCAGTCTAGAGTAATGAATTCTCTGAAGGCACCAGATGATGATTCTGGGAAGTGTTCCTCTAGTACAGAGTATACAGGTCACCATGATTTTCTGATGAGACAGAAAAATGACTTGCAAGAAGCTGTTAGGTTAATTACTCTTTAGAAAAGGGGCTTAGATTCTAAGAAGTGTGCAGCACTCTGTTGACAGAATGATGGTTGCTGGCAGATTAAAACAACAAAAATATTTTGGAAATGATCAGGGGGAGGGGAGGGAATGGGGGGATCATTTTTAAACAACACAACAAATTGGACCTGGGAATTTTGACAATGGCTTTTGAGCTGGCAAGATTGTAATGTGCATCAAATGAAACTGCATTTTAATGCATCAGTTTAAAATAAGAATGAAGGAACACTTTTTAAAACCAGTGATAGAGATCTATGGGATGGTTGCTTTTTTTGTTTTGTTTTTGGTTTTTCCCCACAGACTGTGACATGAACCTCAGATGATGCTTCCAGTCTCTTTTGTCCAGAGCACCTTACTTTCAAACTGAGCTGTACTCCATTGTATTAGAAGCACTGCCGATTTTTACTGCCCAGTGCTCACAAGTTAATCTGCAGACCTCTGTTTACTCAATTATTATAGTCAACATTTTTTGTCCTAAGCATTTTGGCTTGGTTTTTAGCAGAATACAGTTTTCTCCTCCACCCACCCCCTAGCATTAGAGGGACGTGTGGTGCTTACAGAACACACACACACTGTATGTGTGTGCTGCACATCATGGCCAACATAGAGCTTATGGTCATCAATCATGCAATTGTTCTTTAAACAGTGTTTTAACAGGCGTTCGTTGTATAAATGGATCAGGTTATTGACCTTTGCCAGCAATTGCTTGCTACATGTCATCATGGCTTAATGACATTATCAAGGAACATATTCTGTATTGTAGTTACTTGAAACGGTTCATGCATTGTCTCTCACTAGGACACATAGCAGGCTAAAGTATCTTGAATGAGAAAGTTATTTGATGTTGTTATTAAAATATGCAGAGCATTTCTAGCTAGATAAAGCATAGAAGAGTGAAGTATTTTTCTTCCTGGGCCTTGCTTTTGTAGAAAGGAGGAGTTACTTCTCACATTGGAATACTTGGTTTCTCCTTTACAGTCTAACCTTCTACCCAGAATAGAGTCTGAAGTCATCTGAATATCCTGTGAAAATTGTTTCGGTGGTCTGCAGAACTCCAGCTGCAGCTCCTCCATTTCTAGGAATACTGTAAATCTAATTGGCATTATTAAATCATTACTGCACAGAATAGATGGAACTTCTGACTAAATCAACTGCGTTCTTAATGAAGAGAAGAGTTTTCAAATTAGAATAGATACAGCATTCTTTATTTATTTCTATGAGGTGGGAAGGTTGCTAACTAATGACTGATTCAATTTAAATGAGGGAAAGCAGCCAGTATTCTATTTTTTTTCCCCTTCTGGTTAAAATTTAAGGAGATAATGACTTTTAAGATCCCAAACTCTCATATTGAACTATTCACCTGACTATTTGTAAGTTTTTTCCAGTATGTATAGACCTACTGTGGGTTTTGTGGCTCCTCCTCATGTCACATTTTTAAAGCTGATTTTCTGTTCCTGGGAAAACATACACGTATCACACAAATTGTACAGGCTTAGAATCCTGTTTTCCCCTTGTTTGTTGCATTAAAATTTGGACTGTATGGGAATTGGGAGAGTTCTTAAAAGCTTTAAAATGGGTATTAATCAATAAATCTTCATGCAGTTACTACGTAGCATTACTTGCACTTTACAGTGGAGAGAGACTCTTGGAAGCATTGGTGGGCTTCAGAATAGGTATGGCCAGAATGCAACTGTTAGCCTGTTGCTCTGTGGTCATTCTGCTTTTAATGCACAAAGACTTTTTTTGGTACACTGTAAAGATCTTGCTGCTGCAGTAATTACTCCATTAAATATTAGTCTTCTCCTACTGTTCGTTTGAGATCCTATTCTTCAGGTATTCCAGAATTCTCTCTCTTTCCATTGCTGTGGTAAAGTATCTTTAATTTTAATGGTGTTTACTAGCAAGTTTTCTTGATGCTTATTGACAGCTTTCCAGTGAAAAGATGGAATATAAAGCATAAGGAATGGTCTTGAAGAGACGTAGAATTAAGATGAGAAGTACTGAATTCTTACGCTTCCTTTTGACTTCATATGACTTTAAGTTAATTACCTCTTTCTTTTGTCAGCTTCTGAGCTGAAAAAAAATATGGTAATAAGACTTTCTGCTTCTGGGAGTATTGTGGGAGATCTTTCTATTAATAGCTACTCCATGTTTTCATAGTATTAAGATTTGGAGGCAAAACAATATTTATTTGTCTAGGAAATGTGCTTTGAAGCTACAGACATTCAACAGTTAATACTGGAATAGAAGAAGTAGTATTCCTGTTATGTGACTGTAAACCAGGTAGAATTTCAAGGAAGGAGAGGCAAAAGGCAGGTATAAAAATGGTGCAGGGAACAAGAATCAGGACATAAAAACATTGTTTTGGAGTTTCTTCTAAGTAAATCTCACAGCAGCTTCCATTCTTTTTTGGGTTTTTTTTTTTGCCAGGGTTACATTTGATTGCTGGCTTTGACAGCTCGCTGTTGGCAATAGGTTTCATAAATGTCTAATCCAGCTGGATTGTTCTGCCTTCACATTTCCTTCTCACATCAAAAGTGTATACTATTACAAAAAAATAACCAAGAACCCAAAAAAACCCAAACAAACCCCTCAACAACCAACAAAACCAACAAAAAAAAAAAAAACCACAAAAAAAACCCTCCAAAAACTAAGGGAAAGGAAAGAAGGGGAGAAAAAAAACACTTTTCTTCCATTATGAGAATTAAGATAAAAACAGAAAATGAAATCTTAATAATTAAAGCTGTGAAGTCTGTGGTAGTGCTGTGTTTTCTTTTGTTTTGAGGGCAGTGGGAGAGAAAGCAAAAGCTCACAACGCCCCTTTAACATCTTCAAGATGGATTTAGAGCTGTGATTTCAGCACCAAGACCTAACAAACATTGCATACAAAGTGCAGTAAATGCAGTATTCATAAATATATATGCTCTTTGTGACTTCATGTCAGCAGGGTTCTGTAGACCCTCATTTGTATCAAATAAACTTCAAATGGTAAAGAATACGTGCCAGCCAGGGACAAGGAGCACTTTGAATTGTTCCTTGTGTGGAAGCATGGATGGCTTCCTGTTTGTCACGAGTGAAAAGCAGGCACATTTTATGCAATTATTAGTAATAGTGTCAATTTAATAAATTATTCACTTGTGACAACAGGATTTACATTCTATTTGCTGATAGCTTGGTGGGGATAATGTTTGTTTTAGGAAGGTAGAATCTGACAGTAATGCAGTGTACGTTGTAATTCATGTCACTCCTGCACTGCAACAGTGAAGTGCTGATAGCTTGTTTCTTGCAGTGCCTCTTGCCTTCATCATGGATGATACCCACATGTGCTTGCTAGATTTTGTGCTGTTGCTAATTCATTCTGGGACCTGACGTTCAGAGATTGCTCTAACACAAAGATTTGTGCTTGTAGCTGAGATTTCAGAAGAAATTATTGCATGATGTATCAACGGAAAAGAGCAGAGAGAGCAGCAATTGCTGGAACATGATGATGAGATGATTTGCTTATGCTCAGCTCCTCTCAGTCACAGTAACGTGGGAGAAAGTGCAGAAATGCCTGAGTAAGAATTTAACAAGTGAATGATATCTGAGCTGAGAAAGGAATGAATATGCTGATAGCATATGGGAGAAGTCAAACCATGAAGGAATTGGCTACGGAAGAAATGTAGCTGTTGTTTCATGTGCTGAACTGGGGAGGGGCAACGGCATGAGTAGAGAGAAAAAGAGGACCAGCGTGATCCAAAATAAAATGGTGTTTGTAGCAGTATTCTGCATTACTATAGGTGGTACACAGATTTTTGTCAAGGATGTACTAACATGAGAAGGAATAAGAGCACAGAAGAGAGTTTTAGGAAGGTGAATGGCTGGGGCCAGGCTGTTTCCTATCGATGTCATGTGGAAAGAATCGGATGGCTTGCCCAGAAATGAGGACTGAAAAAAAAGCACTGAGTAAAAAAATATGTTGAGGCTGAGTGGAAAATAAGATGATCGTGTTGCATGTCATGAGAATGAACGAAGTGGAGACATGTTGGTGCGACAAGGAACTGCTGTGTTGGGTTGAATTTGAGTTGAAGGCTAAGCAATGAGATGGGAGAGGAAACAGCAGTGTAGCAGAGAGGGAAATCTGTCACTTATTTAATAGTAGCTGAGTTTGTGCATGAGATTCTCCAGATGCAAATGAACTGCAGATCTGTAGGGAGGATGGGAACCAAACCCAGAGCCTTATGCAGCCCTCACAGAGAGGGCAGGATCCTGAGTGCAAATGGAATAAGGAATTTCCAGTGGGAAAGCATGACCAATTATGTCAAAGGCACATATGAGCTCTCATCATCCACCAGCTCCTCATCCGGGAGGCTTCCCTGTGCCATGAGAGTAGAAGAAAGGTAGCACTCTTTTGAGGTTGGATAGGTTTCTAGATGCTGCTTGTCTCTTGCGTTGTCTCAGGGATAGTGGTTTTCTGAGAGGAATCCCCACATGTACCTAAGGTTGACACACAACAACTTGGAATTGAACAAGAGGCACCCAAAAATTCTAATTATTTGCTGTAAGAAGTCCTGATAACAGAGACTGAGTAATATGTGGGCACTTGCTTGGTTTAGTGGAATTCTAGTAGACAGATAGTTCACCCCTGTTTTACAGATAGGATTGAAAAAAATAGATGACTCACCAAAATATCCAACAAGAGATCTGTGGTCAACTCATAGTCCCTTGCTTGTAGGCACTCTGCTTTATTTCTTTTGTAAATCAAAGGCAATAAATAAATAAAAAATATAGGTCTAATAATTAAAAAATAAAAAATAAACTCCCCAGCATGTCTTCAGCAATTCCCTTTCGAAAACTTGCAATATGGTGTGAAAGAGGTTGAGGCTTTCCTTCTTGATAACCCATTAAAAAAGTATTAATATTTTCTTTTGTCATTTAAACAGGTTCTTTAAATTCTCATATTTTTACCCACAATAATGCAAGAACATTTAATAAGTCTTAAAATATTCATAACACACGGAGATCATTACACTTGAGACCTTTGTACAAAGCAGTGAAGTGTGTTAGACATATGGTAGAAACCTCTTCATTTCTAATTTCTTGCTATGATTATATGAAAGCAAGGCAAATTCTCTGTTCTTTTCCCCATTGCAATCTGCATGCCATTGTTTTATCTGTTGAGGGCCAAAGTCATCTCATACACATGTTTACTGGAGAACATGGAGCTAATCAGGCTTGAATTTAACTCAGCAAATGGAAGCACAATAATGGTAAATTGCTGTTTTGTTTCAGCTTACTCCATACAGTATTTCAGATAAAAAAAAAAGAAGAATTTATTTATTTCTATATCCCACATGACACTAACAGCCTGTACTGTGTTGTGTGACAGATACTGGTACCTGAGTTTTATATTATTGGAAATTATCTAAAGCTGTTAATTGCTGTGGCATTGAGTATAGGGGAGGCAGAAAAAAGGAAGAAAAAATACCCCAGCATGTCCTGCACTGGAAATGTATCATAAATATCAGAAGCCCTTGTCACAGCACTGACAAATTTGTTTTAATTGTATTTCAATGTGAGTGTCTGAAGTCAAGTGGAACCTCCCTGGATTATATCTAAAATAAAACTGTGGTTACAGTATATGGTCATAATCCCCAGGTCTGTTGTGTTGAAATGACAATATAATGAGTAGAAGTTAAAATGTCCTCTGCTTTCAAGTCATCATGGTTGTCATTTGATTAAATAATAGTGCATTCTGTTTGATGTCTTGGCTTTATTATTCAGAAGCACTTCAGTATATGTGTCCTACCTTTGTGTGATTTGCTCCTGGCAACCAAGTATCCATATAGGTTCTTATTTACACACCTGCAACGGATATGCTGTGCGTTGGGCTTGCTTGTGTGCTGCATGAATATGGGATTTTAATTATTCCTCTTAATTATGGTGCATTCACAAAAAAAAAAAAATCATTGGTCAGGTACAAAAAGAAACTGCTTAGTATTTGAAGGAATTTGATAATTTTGTTGTAGTTTATAGCTTGGCAGGTGGTAATAATGCTATGCCAGCACTGTCAAAATATGAAAATTAAAGTGACGATGGGTTTTAATGAAATCCATTTGACAAATATAATTAAGGTGTTTTAATATGAAGCCCTGTAATAAAGACTACCGGTGGACTCCCTGAGGTCCTGACTAATTGTGTAGATTGCTTTTAAGCTTTGAATAGTTTTATTGGATAATGAACTGTTAAGAAGTGTTAGATCTTTCTTAAGCAGAATTTGGTTTGAAAAAGAAGAGGAGAGACAGGCCTGAGGTGTGGCATTTTAAACATAATTAGAAGAGAGATTTAAGTTAACATCTTTGATCTTGCTGTCAGTTTTTGATTAGAGCTGTAAATGCTTTAATCAAGTGCAGTGTAGTCATTACATTTCTAACTGTTTTTAAACTGCGAAATTACTGAGACACTGACATCGGTTTAACACTTCTTGAGAATTTCCAGCAAAGTTATGTTTGTGAACTGGGTGTTTGCATTAAAATGTCAGGCTGCAATCATTTACCAATTCAGTAGATCATGGGATAATTATATTTCGATGCTCAAATAACCTGGAAAACTTTTATGAGATTAAATATAATGTCCTGGTTTTGACAAGAGTATGGCATTCCAGATTTCATTTTGAAAATCATTTCTAAGTTTGTTTTTAATGAAAGAATAGATTCCAAGTAGTAGTTGTAATGCAAATTCACATCCAGGAAGCTAAGGGCAGTATTTCAGTGCCTTCCATAGGGATACAATCATTTTAATGATACATACAGCGTTCTGCCAACGTGGATTCCTTCACATCAGTGTTAGAAATGGGGAAACAAGCACAAATATTTACCAGACAGTAGTGGTAGAACCAGTAATAAAATTCCTATACTTCAAATTCCTTTCTTGCAATGTTTAAGACTGCAAAGATTACCCCACCCCACCTCCCTGCCCCTCTTTCTCTCTCCTTTTATTTTATTTTTTTTTTCACTGACTTGCAAAAATGGCAATCAAATGTGAGGATGGCCATGGGCAGTGGTAGCATCAGAGAGGCTGGCCAGATGGCTGGATGATATTTGCCCATAGGTGGCATGCCTTTCATTTCAAATACAGAACCCAGCAGTGCAGGTCCTTTCCCAGATTTGACCTTGCCTCCTCATGTTCTCGATTTTGGAGCATGACAGAAAATCCAGATACTTGTCTCTTCGCTGTGTCAAACTAGGGAATGCTGGGCATGCTGTTTTGTGTGTGTTGGTCCTCTAGAAATGTAGAAATAAGGCACACACACAAAAAGAACATACTTAATTTGTTCTGTCTGCAGCAGACAGAGCGTTCTCAGAAATAAATGCCAGCAAGTCCTAGAAAATTGTTAATTACATTCCAAGGCAGACAACCTGATGTCTTTGGCATCACGTCCTGCATGCTAACATGTCTGAAGGCTGGCAGACCACAAGAGAAGGGAGATGTCATCTAAACCCAGGACATCCTCACAGAGTCTGTTCAGCTGCCAGCACCTCTTCATGGCACCTCCAGCGCGTGTTACCTCTGCTGACTGCAATTTAAGTAACACCCAACAGAGAGAAGCTGTCTCTCTGGTAACACTGACCCAAATAAATCATTAGGGACTCAAAAGATCTTGTCCAGTAGCTGAGATGGCACTCGAAGTGCTGCAAGCAGCTGCTTCAGGAGAATCCAAGCAAAAACTACCGCCCCATGCAGTAAGCTGCTCTGTTTTGGAGGGGTTTCTTATGTGAAATCTCCAGGTTTGCCCCCAGTTAAAGTATATAGCAGCAGTCTCACGTGGAGATGTCAAACCCACCGATAAGAGCTGCTGAGTTCCTGCATCAGAAGAAAGCATGTTTGCCAGCCTACACGCTTCAAGTATTTCCTTTCAGGGATGCCTTGGAAACAAGTTGTGTCCACTTGCAGTAAAGGCCCCATGAAGTCTACCTCCTAAAGACAATCTGAAAAGCTTAACTTGATTCTTACAACACGATTCTGCTCCGAGGAGTGCTGTTATGGGAAAGTCTTTATTTTCATCTCAGCACTTTCCAAAAGTATCTCCTTTAACGAGTACAAGAGCAGAGGCTATATATATATATATATATATATATATATATATGCATAGCCAGCTTGGATTTAAAAACCAGTCTATATTCTTTCCTTGTTCTTTTCTTGTATACCTGATGAAAACGGTGTTTTGCCAGGCCATCCTCTACTTTTCATTGTTCTCCCTATATCCTTGCTGTGGGCTTGTTGCAGCAGTGGTTTTCTCTGCATTACTCTGTGTGTAAGTGAATGCAACATTGCAGGTGGAAATAACTAGCACTTAGCTCACGTGTGTGAAAAAGGAATAGAATCCATAGCTGCATCGGTCCCACAGAAACATAAACAAAGGGAAAATGGCTTGAGATGGGCAGGTGTAAGTGGAGGAAGACAGGAGTCTGTAAGAATTCTGTTGTCTGAAAGCACAGAGGTGTTTGTGTTGTCGTTTTGTCCTTGAGGTGCAGGTTTTTAAAGTACGGTGTATGTTAAATGAACACAGATTCTAACTGGTAGGTAGAAATATCAGTGTGCACAAAACCCAGGTTCACAATGTCATAAAATACACGAGCTACTAAACTTCACCACCAAACAATGGAATAGCTAAGTGAGCATTTCTAGACATCCTCCAGAAACCGGAATAAAATTCTGGGGCAAAGCTGGAACTTGAGCTGCAGACTGCCCAATAAGCTATGGACTGTTGCTTCCCTCTGTTCCTTGTCTCTCCTACTCCAATTAGCTGCTTCAGATCTCCAGAGTCCTGATAGAAGCAACATCTTTCTCTGTGAGCAGAAGCAGTACCATCAAAAACCTGGTGTGCATTACACACCTCACAGTTTTCTAGTTGTAACTTCCCAAATGAATTCAGCTACCATTGTCTTGAAAGGGGTTTCTCCTCTCCAAATTACCAGCTTTTTTGAGCAGTATTACATTTTCAAGGGAAACCAAAGCTTCCTGAATAATTTAAAATTAGTTTTACCTCCATTTATAGGTCAACTTTTAAAAGGTATTTTTAGTTTTGTTAGAAACCTTGAACAATAACTTTCCTCAGCATTGGCTTTCCTTTTTGTTTTGGTTTTTTTTTTTTTACACCTTGGCACTTTCAGCCTTCAACTTTGCAACACAATTCTTTTATGTGGCATTTAGATTTTGAGAGATTTATTTAGAGGAGAAGTGGAAAACATTGAAAAAAATGAGCTAATTAATGTTTTCTCAGCCTACTGGAAGTATGCTGTTGTGTTAGAGTTTTCCCACATTTCTAATTTATGCCTGTTAAACCTTTATTTTGTCATCTATTACCAACTTGTAGGCTTCAGTTTGCACCTACCATCTGTAACAAGCATTTCATTTTACATGGAGGGAGAAAAAAAACCCGAAGGTTTTACTTCCTTTTACTGTACCCAAAAAGGAAAAGGAGATTTGCAAATGATAAATGGGGAAGTTGACTAGCTAACTAATAAAGATTTGTCTTAATCAAGTATGATTTGTCAGAACAGGAGCGCACTGGGGTCAGGGCACACGCAATGAATAATACAGCATTCACTGGAGAAAAGGACCAGGCAAAAGGCCTCATAAATATGCTGCCATTACCCATTGCTAATTCGTATTCAAAGAATGAGCTGCACTGAAGCCAGCTTCGAGGTTGCTGAGCTGTTCACCTGCTTTGAGGGTTTTCTGATGTTTAAAAAACTTTTTTCATGTGTATCTACCTGTATATATCTATATGCTGTTTTCAGAATGCTTTCTTTTTGTACAGACTGCTACTCTTTGAGGTCCATGGTTTTAAGCATTAGTTTTTAAATCATCCTCTAGATTTACTTTATTTTTCTAATCTCTGGACACGGTGTTATTCCTGTATTCTGTTGTTTGAATATGTATGTGTATGCAGCAGGAGATGGTTCCTTTCACATTTAAAATGAATTCTTGAATGGTGCAAGAAAGATTGAAACACTCTTTAGCTCTATGGCGGTATTACAGATCAAACAAGCATAGACTTTTTGCTTGTGTTGCCAGCTTTCCTGACTTTCTGATCTGCCTGTGGATTCAGCATCAACCTGGCACATCAAGACGTTAGGGAAAACCAGAACAAACTCGAATGCCACTTTATTTGGCTCTGGCTTTTTGTTTTCATTTGTTGACACTGTTTTGTTTTTTTTTGCATCAAGGAACAATTTCTCAGATGGTAACAATTGAAGGATATACTCTTCTCACAGGTTTTCTGATGTCCAGAAGCTAAGATGCTGCAGAGAACCTTGTTCCTATTGATAAGTATTAGCTACATAAAAAGAACATGAAGAATGAGTTTAAAAAAAGAAAAAAAAAATGTTTCAGGTCTCAGGTAGCAGATTTTGTTCTTCATCTTTGTACTGTTTAAATGTCATATCTTGTGGATTTGTCTAGTTAAATAAGTTTGAAAAAAATATTTTGCCGCACACATCAATTTTAAAGCATATTTCAACGTTTCAAAACAGTTTCTTCTCTTTTGAAAGCCTAATGTAGTTTTGTTCTCTCTTTGCTGGTTAGCTGATAGGATGTCTCATCTGTTTTGTGCTCAGCTCTGTGTCTTGAAGTGTATTTATTGCGTTAAGGATAAGTCACAGAATCAGAGAAACATTCATGTTGGAAAAGACCCTCAGGATCACCAAGTCCAATTGATAACCCTACTCTACAAGGTGCACTCTAAGCCATGTGCCCAAGCACCTCATCAAGATGATTTTTAAACACATCCAGGTTTGATGGCTCAACCACCTCCCTGAGCAGCCCATTCCAGTGCCTGAACACTCTTTCTGGGGAAACGTTTTTCCTAATATCTAGTCTGAACTAATCAGTCACAGCTTGAGGCTGATCCCTCTTGCTCTATCGCTACTTACCTGTGAGAAGAGACCAGACAAGTCAACTATAGAGGTGGGGCCAACTTTACAAATGCTGAATGCAAGAGTCTAAGTTGCCAACTCTCTGCCTACACAGTTTTAGTTTTTTAAATAACCAGTGCTACAGAATGCAAAGCAATTATTTACACTGCCTTGAGTTTATAACAAAACTGGTAGATAGTGTACCATTTTCTATTAATTTTGGACTATGAATCCAGCCTTAGTTAGATGAACCAAAGGATTATTGTTGTGTCACCTCAGTCCTGTTTGGAGTTGGTTTTAATTGAGTGATGATTTGCGGGTCAAGTTTTAGAGAATATGCTTCTCCAATTTAATTTAGATGCAATCAGGATTGGCAATACTCTCACCTACTAAATCACTTGCAAGAAAGTCTGAGATTGGCAGCATTGTAATGAAGCAGCATTCGCTCCCTAAACCAAGCTCTGAGCAAGCAGAGACTTCTTCCAACCTGACAGCATTTAAAGTAATAGGGTATGAGGGTTGATTCTCAACTTCACTTACATAAGCGATTGAAACGAGGGTAGCAAGTTGTTTACTTATTGATGCACTAAGCAAAGATTTCTTGTTCTTTAGAACTTAGTTGAAGGAAGAGCAGCGGGGAAAGAAGATGTAAAGGGAGGAATTTGGAGCAGATGAGCATTGCCGAGCTGGTGCATGGCTAGAACAATGGCTGGACTTCAATGTAGACAAGCGCTCAGGAGAATCAAAGTCTGCCACCTCCTGTGAATATTGCTGTGAGGATGTTAGTAAAGGAGCTCAGATAGATGGGTGATGGGAGTAGACAGAAAAAAAATGCATCAGTTAGTGAGAAACGAGTAGTTTTATACCAGCAGATTGATGTAAGTTAGGATTTCAGAAAAGGTATGAAACCTCAGAAAAAGAAAAGGCTGCTGGAGGTGAAGTTACTAGGTCTGTCATATATCATCTTTCTCCTGTCTTTTTGCTATTTTTTTCTAATTCATCTGCCTTTTTGTTTTTTCCTGGGGAAGGACGGCATAGGCCTGGACTGTGGGAGGTGTTGGTTATTAAATGCTCCTGGTTTGTTCTTAAAGGCATGTGGCATCTTCCTGAAATACTTTTTCTTCCTTATTTTGAACAAAACACAAAGCCTGAATTCTGATTAGGTGTTCTGGATGTTTTTCTTTCTGGTTTCCCTGACCTCAAGATCAGCAGACCCCTTTTGCTGCTGGCCAATGAAAATAATTTCATGAACATCCATGATAGCTTATAGGGACCTTTTTCATTTGAAAAATGCTTGTGTTTTAAGCTTGGTGGACATCTTGGGCTTTGGAGGATCGGGAGGTATTTTTAGGTGGTTTTTTTGCTTTCACAGTGAGATTGGGTGAATTCTTTTATCCTCTTTTGTAACTGAACTTGTGACAGCTCTGGAAGTATTGAATGTCCTCAAGGCATGCTGCTGATTGTCACTACCCTTTCTGCCTGTACAGCATTTGCTTCTCCTGAAGAAGCCAAGCAGTCCCTACAGCATGTAGCTGATTTTTATTTTATTGTGTTAAGTGACCACTTAACAGCACACAGATTAACTTTTCTCTGGCAGATTCTTGAGGCATTTGAGCACCAGTGAAATGTGAGAGTTGTTCTGTTAATGCTCTACAAATTTTCTCTCTGTTGGCTTATAGCCATTATATTATCCTCCATTTATCTGTATTAACCTGTACTCGACGTTTAATGACTTTAATGATCTAAATCCTCCTGTCTCTAATTATATTGGCTGTTCACTGTAAGTATATATCAACTGTGAACTTGTAAAATTATAGGACTTTTACCTGTGTCCCTACATTAAAGATGTCAGCACTTTCTTTATTAACTTTCTGCTGTTAGAAGCATAAAGCATTTGACTCAGCCCTGAATTCTTTTAAGTCCTGCAACATACATTTTCCAAGTTTGTAAATCTGCTTGCTGTCACCTCTGAACAGCTCACATTTAGTGCCTTTCTAGCATTTTTTTCTCCAGAAACTGCTGTGGGTGATTTCTCTCTCTCAGTCTCCTAAAAGCCAAACATTTAGCCTGTCCAAAAATGGAGTGACTTTTGGAAAATAAGTGTCCCAGCCTTAAATATGTTTACTGAGTTTGTGCCTGTGTCAGCATAGCTCTTCTCCCATAAGCTTTAGCTATGTCTTCAGAGCATTCGGTGTCTGCGTGCTGAGGCAACACAGAATTGTGCTCCCAAAATGGCTTTATTCAGTAGGCAAGGCTGAGGGTCTCACAGTGGAAGCATTCTCCACTTCTACTCCAATGCCTTCTTTCAGTGGTTCTTTGAGTTTATTTCACCATTCTGTAGAACAGACACTTTGATTTTTAATGTGATCTTCTGCTTTTCAAAGTGTAACTTAGTTTGTCTGTTCCCATCTCTCATTACATAACTCAGACACATGCATTGTATGTATGATGGGATTGGACAAATGTTACTTCCAGGCACCCTCTCTACCATTTGGTTGGTTTTAAGCATTTTGGTTTTGGGGGGTCATTTTTTTTTGATGTGTGTGGTTTGTTTGAGGATTTTGATGTGTTTTGCTTTTTACATTGAAAACCATATCAAGATACCTGTTGCCTCTTAGGAAAATGTATTTTTCTAAGAAAAATGAAAAGAAAACAGATGACTTTGTCTTCAACATTCATAAAAATGTGTGTTTGTTTATCCAAAAACCTAGAGAGGCTCATTCCATATCATCCCTGTCTCTTGAGTGAATATATTAGTCATTCTTGAGGAGGAAATAAAAAAAGGTATTATTGACTTGAATGATTATAAAAAAACTCCTTCAGAATCAGTTTAGCTGATAAAGTAAATAAATACTTAAATGACTGGAGGCAAAAAAAAAAAGGGAAAATAAAACCCAATTAAGCACAACTTGTTTTGCATCCTTGACATATGTATGGGCATTAAAAATTGAGCTTTGAGGAACATGTATTAATTATGAATTGTGCATGTAATAAATACAGCATGGAGGTTACAGGCAAATTCAAAAGGGCATATTCAGGAACGGAAAGGATTGTTAGGAGCAATCTGTTGGCTGAGCTAGATTTCTAGCTTGAACTTAAAAATTAGGAACAGAGAAACTTAGGTAAAATAGAAATGTACTGGAGTCTCTGAGAGAAGAGGTGGACATGCCAGGAATAGACTATAAAATAGCAACAATGGGTAAGTTAATATAATTTCACTGGAGCATGGAAAACTTTATGCCTGGAAGCACAGCTTGTATCTCCCCTTGCCACTTGCTGTGCTCACTGCTATCTCCCCCTGCCACTGTTTTGGCTGCTGCTTCACTGCTTTGCTGCTTTACTCCATCACCACCTCCTCTAAGGTTGCTGTATTCTGTGTCAGTTTGTTTTGTCTATACTGTTATAGTTAGTTTAACTGTAGAAATACAATTTCATTTTCTGATTTTCCAAATCCTGAGTTGCAGTGAATTTTCTCTCTCTGGGAGAGATTTGCAGTAAGTTATTGGGGGAGGGAGCCACTCTAACCCATAGCAAACTCAGTATAGAAGCTGAAGACCATATGTCTGCTCTTGTACACATGGAAAAAGATGGGGAAATGACAAAGGGCAATGAGTACTAGTTATTCCTGAGGAGATTCCGATTGGAATCCTGAAGAAAGGTTTTCACAATATTGTAGGTTAAGGGAAATTTAGGGTTGATTGGTATAACAATAAAGGAAAACCTCCAGCGACTAGAGAGTCCAAGGGGGGATGGGCAGTCTGTCCCAGAGGGAGGCTCAGTGTTCCTATATCTCCCTACTTAAGGGGAGATAAAGGAGGTTCCTATATCTCCTTATTTAAGGGAGTGCACAGCCAATTCTAGTCTCTCTTCTCCCAACACGCACACAGAATCACAGAACATCAGAGGTTGGAAGGGATCTCCAAAGATCAAGTCCACCCCCCCGCCAAGGCAGGGTTCTCTAGGGTAGTTTGCAACAGGAATGCATGCAGGTGGGTTTGGAATGTCTTCAGAGAAGGAGACTCTGCAACCTCTCTGGGCAGCCTGTTCCAGGGCTCCATCACCCTCACTGTAAAGAAGTTTCTCATCATGTTGAGGTGAAACCTTCTGTGTTCCAGTTTGTAGCTGTTGCTCCTTGTCTTATTGCTGCTCATCACCAGAAAGAAATTGGCCCCATCCACTTGACACCCACCCCTCAGATATTTGTGCACGTTGATGAGATCCCCTCTCAGCCTTCTCTTCTCCAGGCTAAACAGCCCCAGATTTCTCCATCTCTCTTCATAGGGGAGATGTTCAAGTCCACTAATCATCCTCATGGCCCTTTTCTGGACTCTCTCCAGCAGGTCACAGTATCACAGTATCATCAGGGTTGGAAGAGACCTCACAGATCATCAAGTCCAACCCTGTACCACAGAGCTCAAGGCTAGACCATGGCACCAAGTGCCACGTCCAATCCTGCCTTGAACAGCCCCAGGGACGGCGACTCCACCACCTCCCCGGGCAGCCCATTCCAGTGTCCAATGACTCTCTCAGTGAAGAACTTTCTCCTCACCTTGAGCCTAAATCTCCCCTGATGCAGCTTGAGGCTGTGTCCTCTCGTTCTGGTGCTGGCCCCCTGAGAGAAGAGAGCAACCTCCTCCTGGCCACAACCACCCCTCAGGTAGTTGTCTCTCCTGAACTGGGGAGCCCAAAATTGGACACAGTATTCCAGATGTGGTCTCACCCGGGCAGAGTAGAAAGGGAGAGGAACCTCCCTAGCCCTGCTGGACACAGGTTTTTTGATGCACCCTGGGCTGCCATTGTCTCTCTTGGCCACAAGGGCGTATTGCCGTTATCCTTTGGGTTGTGGGGGAAAGCAGCCTTCTCCTGGCCTTGGCTGGCAGCTCATTTCTGTCTACGCCACTGGGCCTGTTGAGGGGCAGTTCATCTGGCTCCTGGGCCTGCCGGGGCTGAGCTGAAGATCAAGTTTCGCTGTGTTGTGAAGGGGTTTGTCTGGGTTTTGGGGGAATGAAATATGAGGCCGAGTTTAAAAGGGTTTAAATAATTTAATATTATATACAGAAGGAATCGCCCCCTTCCCCAAACTTATTTACAACTACCCCACACACGTTCTTTGTATGCGGTTGTGAAATTATATTACAGAATGTCTATCTACAGCAAAAACTCAGGGGTTTGGCAAAGGTTAGGGAGAGGTTTAGCTAGAGAGTTCTGTGGCATAAATAAAGAGGCCACGGGTACAGTTACTGACAGCCTATGCTGGGTTAAGTCGAGTTTGCTCAGTTACTCGCTGGCTGGAGTCAGTCTCGGTGATCCCAGATACGTGCGGCAAAGCCACGTTGTTGACCCTCGTGGGTCTGAATAGTTCAGTTCCGTTCAGGGGTTATTGGGCCGCGCTGTCTGAAGGCTCCACGGGCACGGTCAGGCTGGGAAGGGCGGGCTGGGGCGGCGGCTGGCCGGGAGCGCCTTAGCCGAATTTTCCCTGGGCCGATGAGAAGCGCCCTGGGTCAGAATCGTGCAGCGGCGGTGGCCCCAAAAGCGGCTGGAAGCAGTGGGTGGAGGAGGGTGGCAGGAACACTGAATTGTCCCTTTTATGAGGTCTGACCCCGAGATTGATGGTCCTTGGCCACAATTCTACCCAATAAGGGTCTGGCAGCAGGCCCAAACGTACCAAATAAGGTGAAATCCACAAGTCTGGTGCCCCCAAATATGGAGAGGGCTCAGGTAGATCCCACCCTAGGTGTGTAAGCTTACATAACCTGTTTACTTCAACCTTCAAGCAGGTCAGGCCAGTGCTATTGTGTGCCTTTGTCCCCCTTAACTTGTTTTCCCCAAGTTTGGGCAGGGCAACACCTTCTGGGGGGACAACATGTCCGGGCATGAATAGATTGTAAACACGGCCATTTGGGGCCTGTGTGTGACCCTCCACCACACTCTGTCATCAATGAACTTGCTGCACAGAGTGGCCATATGAAGAGGATCTATGGATAAAGGTTTGCAAACTTATTGTCAGATTATGTTACCTCTGTTGTGTCTCTTTGTTCGACTTCTGTTGTTGTTTTAGCCCAAAAAAGGCCAAAGATCATCAACCAAAGTGCGTGTAGAGTAAAGCTGCTCCTGTAAAATTGATGATCCATCCAATTATTTATCTGTAGAGGCTGCTAGGAAGAAATGCAACTATCTCAGTTCTCAGACCCCTCTGCTAGGTTGAACTTCATGGCTGAAGGTTTAATCCCTAAGTGTCATATCAACAATTCATTCTGTGATATTCTGGCTGACATGCTCTCCTTCCTTATTTATTGATGTCTTCAGTCATTGACAATGAGAGGGAAATACACTATTCGTCAAAGTGATGGTATTTTACCCTCACTTACAGTTGATGCTGCTGTCACATTGATGGTTGGAAAATAAACTCAATCATTATAAAAAGCTAAGAGTGTGAACTTGCCAGTGACAGGAAGAAGATGAAAAAAAAAAAAAACCAACCCAAAACCACAACAAACCCCACACAGTAACGTGCTTAAAATTGATGTAATAAAAATAGAACCGTTTCCTATAAAGATATTTCCTGAGCTTTGTGAGACACTTTGCCATTTTAGCCATTTGTAGTCATTGCAATGAAGGAGAATCTACTCCTCACCTTCCTTTATGTCTGTGCAAATGTAGGTATGATTGTTTTGCCAGTAAAATGCATGTTATCGTTTCACCTCATGCTACTGGGTTAGGAATTTGTTGATTTTATTTTAGAGGATTTTGCCTTGTTTTTTCTCCCTAGAATGCATGCATGTGTTTGGGTATTAATGGTATTTTGGGTGCTTTGATGAGGAATAAGCTGGGTATAGTTTCATCGAGTAAGTCCTTTGGCATGGAAACACAGGCAAAGCTCTCTTCTTAGGCTACCACGTGTGTGGCTGTAGTGCACCTTACAGCTTTAACTCAATAGCCACATATCTTACCACATTTCACCTTTGGGAGGCATTGTATATACAGCTAAAAGTAAAGAGCAGCAAGCCAAGAGGGACAAGATAGCATAATGAGGATGTCAATTTGTGGTCAGATATCTGAGGAAATATTTATCTTACTTGTACTGTACTTGGCAACAGATAGGGAAATATATATGTGATGAATTTCCTTCAACTTTATCTGGCAGAGTGTATACTTCCTGCTAAATTAATTTGGGGAAGGGGGGGTGGAATGTTCAGCTCATTTTTTTTTAAGTTTGAGGTGATTGGGTTTTGTTTCCTGAAAATGGACTGTATCTGTTAAAAAAAAAACCAAAAGAATAGTCACATTTGCTCTACTAACAATTCTTAATGATTAATTTTCTTGAAGTTCTTCAAATAATTACATTTTAAGATCCCACTCATTTACTAGAAGGAAAGCAAGGCATGACTTTTTTTGTCTATTAAAAAAAAAACCACAACCTTTTTTTGTAGTTTTACTCAGTTTTGGTGTGTATCTCTGGCAAGCTAAGTAACCTAAATGAATGTGGACAAAAATGCTGATTGTCTCACACGTGTTGTGTGTCCTGAGGCAAGCTACAGCTGCTCCAGTTCCTTGTGCCTGTAAAATGGGAATGATTTAACTTATTTTTCTCCTTCAGGGAAATACAGGGAGAGTTTCTTAATGTTTCTATAGAGCTTTGAAGATTAAAATCTCTTCTCTATACTTGCTGCTTAAATTTCAGTGTTAGAGGAGCATTTAACTGAAGCTGTTTGAAGAGTAAAGTTTTGGCATCTTGTGTTTTCTTTGTACCGTATCTTGAGGCCTCTCTGCTATAATTTTGCAATCTTTGGTTCAGCAGAAAGCTGCAGAAGCAAACAACCCCTGTGTAAACAAATGGTGATGACATTAGATTAATGTATATGTCTGCTATTGAAAACGTCAGGAGATCCATTACAGCATATCTCTAGGCTTGCCAGAAATAATCCACGGTGGAGCAAAACAGACACCTGCAACTGGGCTTAACCTGAAGTAGCTTTTATTTAAGTGTTGTTAGTAACTGCTGAGAGGCACAGAGTTGATTTCTTCTAGTATGACTTCTCCCAGTCTTTAGAGGTGTAAGGATGGCTGGTGATTTAGCAAAGGCTTCCAAACTTCCTTTAATAGACAAGGAGTGAAATTAAAGTGTGTGCATCGAGTGCAAACAACGAGCACTCAGAGCAAGCCTAAAAGTCTTCTTGTTTTTGTTTCATGCACCAAAAGCTGATGTGAGTTTCCAGGGCTAGGTGACCGCAAATAATTACAGGGGGACAGCTTCTCTTTTGGTTGTTACTGCTTCAGTTTTATGTTGCTCAACAAATTTAGTGTGATGGTGTCTTCCTCTCTGCAGTTAGGAGTGATGAGGCTGTCACGTGTATTAAATGCCATTGCAGGATCACAGGATGTGAGGGTTTGGAAGGGACTTCTGGAGACAAGTCCAACCCCCCTGCCAGAGCAGGACCACATTATCTAGCACAGGTTGCACAGGAAACACATCTAGAGTGGTCTTGAAAGTTTCCAGAGAAGACTTCACAACCTCTCTGGGGAGCCTGTTCCAGTGTTCTGTGATCCTTACAGTAAAGAAGTTCTTCCTCATGTTGAGATGGAACTTCCTGTACTGTAGTTTCCATCCATTGCCCCTTGTCCTATCACAGGGCACAAGTGAGCAGAAGCTGACCCTTCCTTCTTGACCCCCAGCCCTCATGTGTGTATATATATATATATATATATATATATATACATTTATAAGATCCCTTCTCAATCTTCTCCTCTCCAGACTAAGCAGCCCCATGTCTCTCAGCCTTTCCTCATAAGGCAGTGTTCCAGTCCCTTAATCATCCTTGTAGCCCTCCATTGGACTCTCTCAAGTAGATCCCTGTCCTGCTTGAACTGGGGAGCCCAGAACTGGATGAAATACTACATTTTTGCAATCTAATCTATAATTTTTAGGCCTTACAGTCATAAACTATATTTTTCACTATTTTATTTTTGGTTTGTGTTTTTTTTTTTCATGCAGAGCAGATTGGACAAGAGATGCTGGAAAACCTCAGCCATGACAGAGAAAAGATCCAGCGTGCTCGGGAGAGGGTAAGTTTGATAATAATAATTGCATGTCTCTGATTTTCTTTGCTTTGAGCAAGTTCTCTGTGTGTACAAAAATGATCAAACATATTGATCAGTTTTATGTGAATCAGCTGCTATTGTGAAAAACAGTCACCCTCTGCAATGAAGCATTTGAAAAATGTTTTACATGGGCACAATCTTGCAAGGCCCCTCCTACTATGAGTCAGGCTGAAGTCACCAAATCTGCCTTTGGAAGCAAGCTTTCTGTTACTAATGTCATAGTTAGGGCAGGTTTCTGTCCTTAGACAGAAAGTTTGGTTTAGTGTCCATTGCAATGACTTCTTGGACTCTCTGAGTTCAGTGTCATGGCTGAGCTTCTAATAGTTGATCAACCTTACTCTTTGTAGCTGCACATGCTAATGATTGTCTCCTTAGGCAGTTGTGTGTAAAAGTACTGCAGCTCTGTCACTGCAGTCAAGTTATCTATGTAATTTTAGGCTTAAGTTGCCTCCATAGGGATCAATTCTACTCTGTAGAGTTAATTGAGATGCTCAGAAGCCCATCCAACACATACAGCTTCTTTGAATGTCATTCTAGGAAATTTGCTTCTCTGACTCTGGTTTTTGCACACAGAACCAGGAGTGACCACACCTCTGAATTGCTGTCTATCACATGTTGATCAGATAGTTTCTTGAGTGTCCAATTTTGCCAAAGCCAAGTCCTCCTAGAGGCCTCTAGCTGACCAATGCCACTTAAAAAACTTCTTTTTGCATCCCAGAGAGTTTCTTTACCTGGAGAGCTTCGATTGGTAAAGCGTCATATGACAACTTTAATGAGGTATTTTCTGTCCATTGTACCAGTTGCTACCTGAAGTCTTGTGCATTAGCTACTCTAAAACAAGTATAGCTAAATCATTAAGTACAGGTAAGGATTGTGAGCATTTACCAAGTGTTCCTCAGGCATCTTTATGTCTTGTTTCACCTCCACTCTTCACGTTACTGCTGAGTGTGAGATGGTTTTCTGTTTCTAGCTGGACAGGTAAAACCTCAGCAATGGAAATGAGTAGTGTGTATCTCTTTGTGCTGACCCTAAAAATCCTCTGGAAAGAAAAAGAGAGAATATAGTTCAAATGACTATGTGTACACATGGCTTGTATTTCTTTACTGTGCTTTCCACTTGAAGAGCAAACTTCTGTAATAGTGAAACTTGTAAGGTTCAAGAAGCAAGATTCAAAAGAAGAAGAATATTCTAGGAAAGTACATCCCACCACTGGGCAGTGAAAGATCTGTCACAAACTGAAGATCTCAAACTCCAAGCTTTTATAATGTGCTACTTAAAATACTTTGCTTATGGAATTCAGATCTGTCATGCCCAGATGTATAGTCAGGGGTGATCTTGGATAACTTGGATAGTTTTCCATTTTCTGGACATGTTTCTAGACAGAGGAAGCTCTGTCAGTGCACAGTAGCTTTGCACTGAATGGCTGGGATTATTATTAGCCAGGGAACAAACTTCTGAAAGTCAAATGTCAACTTGAGTTGCGATGGTCAGTTGATGGTCTCACAAGCAAAGTTTAAATGAGTTCATGTCTCTCTAATGTGGTTAAATTTACCTAAAAGAATTTTCCTGTCTGCAGAGTAAACTTTTTTCATTTCTTTTTTTTAAAGCCAAAGAGGTGGGATAAAAGTTCTGCTACAAGCCAGATAGGTTACACACAGGACACTAGAAAATGCAGCATTTTTAGGAAACCTCACATTAAAATGTCAAAGTCAGGCAAGATATCAATATCAGCATCTCATTCATCTTCCTTTCTTACTCTTTTTTTTAAAAGCTTTCTTAAGTACTGTGTAGATTTGCCATTGCTGATATCAAAGCATATGTTAAAATGTTTTCACTGAAGCAGTTCTGTGAAACTGGGCAGTGCCATCCTAAGTCATTCAACAGGTTTACATGACTTCTGCAGTACAGGTATTGGTAAAAACAAAACTAACAAACTAAAACAATGGAAGAGCTACAATCAGATATTTCAGTTTTCAATAAAAACCTGCAGTATGAAACTCTTTGTGTTGTTTTTTTCTGCCAGTGCAGGAAGAAAAGGTGGGTTTTTCAGTGTTCTCTTGGGAGGTAGCTAGAGATCTTCGAACAATGTGTGTATGTGTTTGTTTCTCTTTTAACATTTCTTTCTGTTGAGGATTTTTTTTTATCGTAGAAATATGAGGTCGTCTTGCTTAGAGGAGTTTGTCAAACCACTAAGATTCAGCTTTCCCTTCCTAACTATCAGTACTGTTTCTAGCTGTCAGGTGGAAACCTTCAGCAAGAGAGGAAAGTTAGGATCAAACATGTAGTGGTAAAAACAAGAGAGTTACTTTTCTGTGAAAAGGAAGGAGAAGCCCCAAGTGTTAAATGCATCTTTATGAATAATAAAAGACCAATGTAAAGCATACATTTGTACTTCAGATTCCCTTCTAGCATAGAAAATAAGTTGGCTTTTTAATGAGCCTTTTAAAAAATGTGACCTTTTTTCTTCTGTTACTTGTGTCAAACTGGGCTAAACTGCTTTTCTAGAGCATGAATTGTCTAGGTGAATCAGTTAAAAGTGAGAGAATGGCCTCCCTGGAATATAATGCTCATATTTGTTCCATCATAGCACAACATTCCAGGGATTTGAGAGTGAGTGAAAACCTTCCCACTGCATGTGATATTGCTAAGAGCAAATCTCAGTGTTGTCCAGTCTTGGCTTCTGCTTGGTATTTCCTTAATAATTCTTCAATAACAAGAAGAAAACTTATGCATAAAAGGTTGTGTCATTAATGGTAACTACTGATTTCAGTAATAAGTATTAAATCTGGCTGCTAATATTTGTAAAGTTGAGCTTCAGAGTAGAAACTGGTTTTTATATTGCTGCTATGGATATATTCAACATCTAATAGTGGTTTGTTATGGTGAGGGTGATTTGTCTTTGGAAGACTGCCATTTTCCTTCACAGTTTTGCTGTTTTGATGGATTTATTACACAGGATACATTTTGTCTTTGACACCAAAGTTTCTTATACTAAAGAAGTCATTGAGTCAGGTAATCCCTTTAATCTGATTTAATAATAAAGAGGTAAATACTCAGCTTTCAGAAGAAAAAGAATGTTTTTATGTATGTACACACAGCTGTGTTTTGAGGAAAGTTATAAACTCCGTTCCCTTCTATTTCATTACTGCCATTCATTGTGTTATTTATAGTAGATGTTGACATCCCACTGCTTGCAAGACCTCTAAAAAGTCCAAAGATGCCTCCCTTTCAGCTATCAGTAGCAAAAGAGGCAACAGGATTGTTACTCCATTCTTCCTGTACGCATCGTTACTAGACATCATTTTGTGGAAGACTAATAAACACAAAAATAAAAAGGAAAATTTAATACCTTTCAAAGAATGATAGAAGCAATTGCTTGTTTTTGATATGAATCATAGAACTGTCGGGATTAGAAGAGACCTCAAAGATCACCTAGTTCCAACCCACCTGCCATGGGCAGGGACACCTCAGATTAGATCAGGTGCTCAGAGCCTCATTCAGCCTATCCTTAGAGATCTCCAGGGATGGGGTTTCTACCACCTCCCTGGACAACCTGTTCCAGTGTCTCACCAACCTCATGGTGAATAACTTCTTAACATCCAATCTGAATCTACCCATTTCTAGTTTTTCTCTGTTCCTCCTAGTCCTATCACTACTTGACATCCTAACAAGTCCCTCATCAGCTTTTCTATAGGTCCCCTTCAGATACTGGAAGGCCACAGTAAGGTCTCCTAGGAGCCTTCTCTTCTCCAGACTGAACAGCCCCAACTCTCTCCGTAGGAGAGCAGCTCCAGCCCTCTTGTGGCCCTTCTCTGGACACACTCCAGCATGTCCATATCCTTCTTGTAATAGGTGTTCTAGAACTGGACCCAGTAGTCCAAGTGGGGTCTCACCAGACTAGAGGGAGAGAATCACCTCCCTCAACCTGCTGGCCACATTTCTCTTGATGCAGCCCAGGATCTGGTTGGCTTTCTGGGCGTCAACATGATGGCTCAAATTGAGCTTCTCATCTACCAGCGCCCCCAAATTGCTCTCCCAGGAGCTGCTCTCAAGCCAGTCACTGCCCAGCCTATATTGGTACTTGGGATTGCTCAACCCAGATGCAGGACCTTGCTCTTGGTCTTTGTTTAACTTCATAAGGTTGGCTTGGGCCCACCTCTCCAGCCTGTCAAGGTCCTCTGGATGGATCCCTTCCCTCCAGCGTATCAGCTGCACCACACAGCTTGGTGGTGCAGGCAAACTTGCTGAGGGTGCACTCAATACCACTGTCCATGTCACCAATGGAGATGTTGAACAAGACCAGTCCCAGTACTGATCCTTGAGGAACTCCACTTGTCACTGGCCTCCACTTGGACATGAAGTTGATGTGTTTCATAATTTTCATCTTTCCAATTTTTTTTTCATTCGATTTTGCTTATACATATTTTGCAAGGTTTTAGACAGCTGCAAAGCAAGTCAACTCATGACGTTTAGCTATAAATGTAGGTTTCTTGTGTCCTAATAAACCACTAAAAATGTTATTTTCAGCAAGCATGTGATCCTTACATGCAAAAATATGTATTGTACCACTGCACCTTATGTATATACTTAATGCTGTTCACAGAATACTTGGGCATGCATCCCAGTTGTGGTTGCTGTAAGGTCAGGACAAGTTTTGTATTTAAGAGATGGTATAGATATGTTTCCTTCATGCAAAATGAATAAAAAGATACTGTTCCATATCACTGCCTTTTCCTTATGCAACTGTCATTGAAAAGGACTTGGGTTCCATTTTTATGTAAGTGAAAACCAAGCAAAGCATTTTAAATTTCAGAGCTTTGATGGCGTTCTTAGATGAGAGTTTGTTGTGGGCTAATCCCAAAGCTGATTGCCTTAGATGACAGGAGAATTATCTGTGCTTTGTACAGAATGGAGTGCATATGCCTTTTACCTTTAATGGGGCTCTTTTCTTCCCAGCTTAGAGAAACCGATGCAAACCTGGGGAAGAGTTCCAGGATTTTGACAGGAATGTTGCGAAGGTAAGGCCAAGGTAGGGACACTTTTGATCTTTCTCTTTTTGCCTCTCTCTTCACCCATGCCTTTATCTTTAGTTTTAATTCAACCTCAGCATTTTGCTTGCATACCTGACTATTTGTACATGGACTGCTATGTGGAGTATCTTATGCTGGTGGCAAAGCAAACATGTTAGACAGAAGGCTTTATCACAGCTATGGAAAGAGCTTTCTGTAGCTTGAGAGATTACCCCTTGCACAGTCATTTCTCACCTTTGTTTCTTTGTGTTTAGGAGGAGTTTGTATGTGTTCTAAAATTAAGCTTTTTAATGATGATATCCTGTGTTACTTATACTTGCATAGTTTTAGTTCTTTCAGGGGTTACTCCCTGATAGATTTTTATGTGAGACAGTTTGTAAATGTTTTGGGGCAGCAAATATTTTCACGCAAAGAAAAGGGATCTGTCTGAATAGATAGGGCAAGCACACTGTCAGAGCTTGTGGTTTTAGCATGGTTTCAATATTATGAAAATTGTCCCTGTGATAAAACTGGGGTGATACAGGAAGGTAAAAATTGCAACATCCAAAAAACCTATGTCCAGTGATTGCTACTCATCTTAAGTTTATAGAAGTACCTTCCCAGGCGGGTCTTTTAAATTAGTGGCATCTCTGTGTATGTGTTCTTTACCCAGTGAAACAGCACCTGAGCTTCTCTGTCTTGTCCATATTTCTCTCTCTATTCAGCTTCCTAAAGAGAAGAAGCATCCCTCTAGTAGATGGTGTCAGGTGCTATGAAAAATACTGTTTTAACGAGTTTAGAGCATACTCAGAAATGTTCAGTATGAAATTACCCTTCCATGGGTGTTTGTATTGCATATTTTGCTTAATGCAATTAGCTTATTTAAAAAAAAAATAAAGAGAGAGAGAAATATTTGGTGGAGTTTTAGATTTATCACTTGGCTTAGAAAATGTCACAACCAGATTTTAATAAGTTGTTCTTTAGTCTACTCAAATAAAAATCTTTGTTAGGTCCTTGTATACCCAGCTGACAAAGGTTAAAATGACTGAACCTCATCCCTTCATTCCATAGATTTCTTACAATTGCAACTGCAAACTGTAACACATAAAATCCTCTGATTAAGAATAATATGTAAATGACACAAGCTAAATTCAAACTCCATGGAGAAAGGAAGTGGCAATTGAAAGGGATGGTTCAGTGCCTGTAGACAATCAAAATAAACTATGGGAAAGGAAAAAAAAAGAACGAAAGAAAAGACACAACCAAACCCAAGTCTCCCCAGGAAGGGCTCTGCGACATGAGCTGTAACGAATATTCTGCATATGTCTCCATTTTGTCAAATCTCATTAAAGGGGTTTCTTGCTTTGTGTCAATTGAGCTGTCCAAAAATCATTCATCATTTTAGTGTAAAAAAAAAATCATGCAGTTATTTAAATAATATCATATTAATGTTAAAGTTCAGCTGTCATTTAATAGTATGGCTTAATCAGACATAGCATTTAGGAAAAATAGTTTTTTCGGGCTTTACTTGGCTTTCAGGTTGGCAGATTCAAATAAGGATTTATGAGTTTCTAAACCAATGTATTCTTTCCATGTTTATGCTTGAGGTACCTCAGCCTTTTTTTGCAGCACCCTCTAGTCTGTTATTTTCAATAACATAAAGTATCTCCTCACATTGTATTTGAATACATTTGCAAGTAATTTGGAGAAGCTGAAGCAAAAACACATGCCGTAACCTTTGACTTTGTTTTGTGTTTGGGAATCACAGTTAGGAGTCCCAGTTTATAAGTGTTCCATAAGCCAAATGAAAAATACAATCTTTCAGAAATATACTTGAGCCCTTCTTTTCAGACAAAGGGATTACATAGTCAAACACCAAGTCAGCCCTCTGTGAGTCAGAGGGGCACTGGATTTCCTTTTTCTTTAACAAAAAGGCTGAGCTGAGCCACCCATCTGGATAAAAGGCAGGTTAGGATTTAAGCTTACTTCAGGTAAATGTTCCTCAGTATAGACGCAACTTGGAGTAGAAGGTTCTCGGGGTGTAATTTAAAACTGTGTAATAGACCTCTGGTGAATTTGTTTATGAATATTGGGTAGAAAAGTCTATTGTTATCACAGACTCAGCATCGTCCTAATGTTATTTACTCACATGAATAGTCATAAAATACAGCACAGATTAGATAAATACAACTGTAAGAAAAATAATTAGCACAAACTGGCAGTTGTGTTCTAATTTCTGCATACTTCAGTACGTAGCACATGTTTCAGTTAATTACTAGAACCAATAAAGAAGCACACTGGAGGACTGTTCTTCACATCATCATTATACAGAGAAGTTCATGTTAAAATTAATGCTGTTCAACTTAGTTGCTGCTTCCACAATATGGATTTACTGATGTGCTTGAAGTCATGTACCAGGGTAACATCCTATGCATCAAATTCATGCCTATTTCTGCTTTTACCATCTGGGAAAGGTAAAGCAGCATCTCTTCTGAATCTGGCCAACTATATTTAAAGAACAGATATTTTGATAACTAGAGGCATAAATTACTCCCTTTGTATGACCTAAATTCCCTAGCCATGTATTTGTGCATCAAATGTTCTGGAGACAGTAAAAAAAGCAAGGACAGGTTTTGTAGATTGCTGAGGAAATCACTGACATAATAGGGACAGGTCTTCCTTATCTTAGTTTGCTGCTTTAGCAACACGAGGTGGCCAGCCTTGTGGAGTGGAATGTGTTGTTTCCCAGTATTTTGGGTATTTGTGTAAGGGAATTTTTGTAATAAATGTTTTCAGACTTTTTTCCTTGGAAATTATCAATACATTCATAATGTGTTCTTTTTTCCTTCTAAATATATACATTCCACTTATGGCTTTACATTGCTAGGATAATATTGGCATGTTGATAATCTCAAAGCATTAGTAATTTCCTTTCACATGTATCTATAGCTCTGGATTTCCTGATATTTTATGACTCCTCTTTGAAAGTGTGAGACTATAACAGAAGCTTGGTGTAGTTTCAGTTACAGAATTTTCAGATAGGTTTTAACTTAAGGAAATTACGTCTTCTGCAGTCATCTGTGATATTACCATCTCACACAATTATGCTTTGGCCTCTACCCCATTGTGAATTGTGGAGCACACAGTGTGTTAGATGCAGAAAAGAATATGTTCTGAAAGATCTTCAGTCTTTGGCCATACCCTAAGCCAACAGCCTAGAAGAGCTGTGAAGAAAATCATTTGGACTGTCTCCAAGCCACACACAGCCCAGTGGGGAAACAAACAGTAAACAGATTTAAAAAAATCATTAGATTTGAATCTTTGTCCAATTAGCAGATAAATTCTATCTACCTCCTTCCAAATTGCAGAAAACTGTTTTAGAAAAAACAGCTATGATCCCCTAGAACAGCTTTTTATTCTGTCTGGTTCACTAGGAATTTTTTATGTCAAAAATTCTCTTTCAATCCTTGGATTCCAATATTCTGAGTTGTTCTCAATGATGCTTTGAGAAGCTCATTAACACATCTGCTCTTACAAGTGACTTTTGAAATTTGATTTCCAATAGGGCAATCAGACCAGCTCCAACTGGTGGAAATGAAGCAATAAGTATTCAGCTTTCAGGTAGTAAGTTATATGACTTGCCCACAGCTATGTGACCCATGCAACTACAATAAGAAACAGGGAATGCCTCTCACTCCATGCTAGCTGTAGTCGGGCTTCTTCACTCACTAGCTACTTCCATCATTTCTGTTCCAACTTCCTTGTAATTCTGAACCCAAGGATAGTTCAAACTTTACAGTTATTTTTCAACATTTCATAGAAACATAAAAGAATTTATGTTGTAAGGGACCTCTAGAGGTTGCCCAGTCCGACCTCATGATCAAAGCAAATCTGATTTTGAACACATCCAAGGCTGGGGATATCAGTGCTTCTCTAAACAATCTGTTCCAGTAGTAGGTGAAATAAGCAAATTTTGAGAGGATCTAAATGGAGTTTCCCATCATCCAACCTGTGCCCATTGCCTCTGATCCTAAGAAGAAGTGATTTAAAGCATTAAGTGTTTCAGAATTGGCCATGGGAGTTTGGACCAAGGTTGCAATTGTTCATAGCAGTTCTGACAACCTAAGCAGTTCTGAAGAGGCCCTTGTGGTCATTAGACTGAGATGACATTCAGTGTAGTCTTTAGTGTTCTGACTCCACTATTGACCTGACCAGGTGGCTATTCAGCAGTGGATACATAATCTGTTGGGTTTTTTTTTAACTTTCTTTCTCACACTCCTTGAGATGTGAAAAGTAAATTGCATCTGTTCTGCATTCTCTCTTGACTACGAAACTCACATTTCTGTATACAGAAGAATAACACCAGAGGCAGTCATGTCCTTGTTGAGGCAAAGCAAAACAAACAGTGACTGTTATCACTGGCATTTCTCCCTCTCTCCCCACCAAACTCTATTTCCATCCCCAAAGAGGATTTTATTCTAAGTTAAGGCCCATCTCAGTAGCAGTCATGCTGACTGTTGAGTCTCTTAAGTCTTCTGAAGGAAGGTCTTCATATTGCAGATGCAGAGTTGGATATCTTGGAACATAATGTTTAGAAGAAAGTAATAAAAACACATCATGGATATATTGATAATTTCAAAGGAAAAATATTTGAAAACATTTATTACAAAAATACACTCACTCAAATACCCAAAATACTGGGAAACAACACATTCCACTCCACAAGGCTGGCCACCTCATGTTGCTAAAGCAGCAAACTAAGATAAGGAAGACCTGTCCCTATTATGTCAGTGATTTCCTTAGCTAGCTGTAGCAATCTACAAAACCTGTCCTTGCTTTTGTTTCTCTGTCTCCAGAACACTTGATGCACAAATACATGGCTAGGGAATTTAGGTCATACAAAGGGAGTAATTTATGCCTCTAGTTATCAAAATATCTGCTCTTTAAATATAGTTGGCCAGATTCAGAAGAGATGCTGCTTTACCTTTCCCAGATGGTAAAAGCAGAAATAGGCATGAATTTGATGCATAGGATGTTAGCCTGGCATAGGACTTCAAGCAGAATTTTAACACACAGTTAGGTTTGCTTTGTTTTCATGCAAATAAAGGAATTCCTCTTTCCAGCAGGAACTTTCTATGTTTGGTCTCAAGCCAAAAGAAGTCTAAGTGAAAATTGCTTTAGCAACTTTTTGGTACATACATTTTTATCTCAAGATGTGCATCTATGCTGGAAAATGACAGAAATGGTAAATCTTTTAACAACAGATCTACTCCATGTTGAATATTTACAGCTGCAGCTGTTTACTTGAGTAATGTAGGCCTTGATTCAGGAACATATTTAAGCATATGGTTAGCTTAAAGCAGAGGAATCATTCCATTAACTTGAGGGAGACTGAATAAGGGGAGGGTGAGTGATAGAATGATTCTGAGTCATCTCTTGAGGAAACACAGATTTTATTGTGCTCTTTGTCCAATCCATGTCCAAGTCTAATTACTGAGCAAACCCCATCCTTAATATTTCTGTTGTTAAATGGGAACCATAAAATGTGCATAGGGTAAGTCAGTGTAAGAACATTTTAAAAAACTCATGATTTAAGCACTTCATATTAGTTACTTGATTATTCTGTCATTGTCTATATTTATATTTTAATATACAACTAATCTCTCTCAATTATGAAATGTTGAATCTTTTCAGAAGGAAATCAGTAAGGTTTGTGTTGCTGTTAATCACAAGATATAGTCCAGATAAAGTATTGGCATTAATTAATACCTAGCAAGCCCTTACTTTGTCTCTGATTTTAAGAAGAAACCTTGTTTATTTGTTGAAGTGATGGACAAAACAGCTAGAAAACATAAATGTATTGTCAAGGGTAAGCATTCTTCTTCATAAGGAGTCCAACCCAAAGCCAAAAACTGTACCTCTTGATCTGAACAGAAAGAATTTTTAAATATTATAGAATGCTGTGGGTTCCCTTTTCTCTAGGTGTGAGCAATCTGAGGTACATAAAATGCATTTCTTATTTTTAGTAACAAGCCACCTTATAAGCATTTCTCCTCTCTCTTGGGCAGTGTTCTGTATGTTTTTTCCAAAATGCTTTTGAAAAATATAGCTATCTTTCAGTGTTAGAAATACTTTCCAATTCATGCATTATAGAAGTCTTTTGAGCTGCTCTATATCCACTATGGCTACAGCAAGCAGCGTACATGGAGAATTCCAAGTCATATACTGACGATACTGAATCCCTAATGGAATGGACCAATTTTAACATTGCAGGCATGTAGCTATGATTAGCTTAATGCCACCTTAACCTTTGCAAACCTCCTGCTCCAACAGCTGAAGTGACACAGAGTCAAGTTTACTTCAAACCTAGAAAGAAAAGGAGCATTGTGATTCATCTTTACATTTTACTGACTTAAATGCATAGGACAAAATGAGTCAGAGTTTTTATCTCCATGTACCTAGGCAGTTTTAGAAGGATATGTCCCTTGTTCATTGAGATAGAAGCATTTATATTGTAGCACTGGGGTTTTTTCAGATTGGAAAACCTTATCCATGTGTCAGTCTGCCTACACTACATAGATTATGAGCAGGACTCTCCACATTCTTCAGACAATACTTCTAATTCTCTTTTTTCATTCCTTTTATAAATGTACAATGGCCTTTGTTCTGTCGTCTCCATTCCCTCTCTTCTGTCATCTGGAATTACTATCTCGTTTCCCCCCCTTCTATCTACTTGTGTCCAGCTGAACAGCTGGAAAGAACATTATCTGAAGCACAGTTGTGTTTTTGCAGGAAAGCAGGATCCCAGTGGATAATTATCGAAGCTAGTCCTGAACTACATATATCAAGAATGTAAAGCATCATGATAGGTTAAATATCATGTAACCCTTTGTGAGTGTTCTTGGTGTTGAGCTATGCTAACTACCATTACACAGCTGGAGCCTGTGAAGGTTCACAATGTCATAAGTGAAAATAATGGCACTTCATAGCATTGTCATGTTTGAACCACAGGAGATGTCCCATGACATGCTATCATGAGAAGGCATGTCTTATGTCAGTACAGTCAGTGGAAGGTGGGTGTCAGTGAATGGGGCAAATCTCTTTTTGGTGGTCCACAGCAACAAGACAAGGAGCAAAGGCTACAAACTGGAACATGGAAGGGTTCACCTCAGCATGATTAGAAACATCTTTACAGCAAGGGTGACAGAGCCCTGGAACAGACTGCGCAGAGAGATTGTGAAGTCTCCTTCTCTGGAGACTTTCAAAATCTACCTGGATGCATTACTCTGAGGACTACCCTAGGGGATCAGGCTTTGGCAGAGGGGGTTGGACTCAGTGATCTCTGAAGATTCCTTCCAATCTCTAATGTTCTGTGATTCTGTGAGTGCTTTCTTGCAGTAGGTAAAAAGAGTTCCCAGTTGGATGAGTTCGCTCTGACATGATATTCCTGAATAGTGAAGGTAGTGAAAATACTTTTAGTGTGGTGAGATTGTTTATGTGTAGCAGGGTGAAGCAGGGAACCTGTTAGCAAAACCTGATATTGATAATTGCTGAAATAATTTGAGATTACTTCGTTGAAGTAATCATTACTTCTGAAAAGTTAACTCCTTGAGGCCAGTAGTAAATGAAGTATCATGTTGTTCTTGACACCACTCACAATATAACAGTCACAGAACGTGCCAAATGTTACACATTCCATTTACTACACTGTTGAAGCCATTGTTCCTAAGTGTAACATTTTTCTACCTATAGCTAAATGGGAAATTTTGTTTCATCTATAAATTTACCAAAAGAAATAGAATACACTTGGAAGTGATCTCAGAAAAGTTGTTCCCTTTGTATTTAACGAGGCTTTGCCCATCCCTGTTTCATTTCTGGCAGACACTTGTGTGGCCTGTTCTGTGTTGATGAACATTCCCCATCTCTTCAATCAAACTTTTCCAAGTTTTCCTCAATGTTTATGCTAAGTCTATCTTTGTGAGTAGAGAGCTTTTATGTGCTGATGCGTTTGAGATTTCTGTGCTCTGTCATGGACCATGACTTCTGCTGTGAAGAGAAATTTCTGGTCAAATTTCAAGAAATAGAGAACATAAATAGTAGAGAATAGCATTAAATTACAGTTTCTCATTTTCACTAAGCCTTTTGATGGGATTTAGGAATGTAAAAATAGAAGTCTTGGATAGTGTTCCAATAAACACATCCTGGAAGCTCAGCCTCTCCACAGTAGCTTCATTTGTAGTTGTCACTGAGCTTTGCAAACTGAAACACCATAATTAAATTGCTCTCATGAAGTTCTCATAGATTGTATACTAAACTGATGAAATGTAACATTTGAAACTCAAGGAAGATCACTTTCAAACATTTTAAGAAAAAGGTGATAATGTTGTCAGACAAACATAGAATCACAGAACACACTGGGTTGAACAGGACCTCTAGAGGTCATGTAGTTCATCCTCCCCCGTAGTAAGCAGAGGTGTCCCCAATTAGATCAGGTTGCTCAGAGCCCCATCAAGCCTGATATTGAATGTGTCTAGGGATGGGGTCTCCACCACCTCTCTGTGCAAACCATTCCAGTGTTCCACCACTCACATAGTAAGAGCTTCTTCCCAATGTCCAATCTAAAGCTACTCTTTTCTAGTTTAAAACAACTGTCTCTTGTCCTGGTGCTACAGGCCTTTGTGAACAGTCCCTCCCCAGTTTTCTTGTAGGCTCCCGGATGGCCACTGTAAGTCTCCTCAGAGCATTCTATTCTCCAGTCTGAACCCCAACTCAGCCTGTTTTCATAGGAGAGGTGCTACAGCCCTCTGATCATTTTTGTGGTGCTTCTCTTGCACCCTCTCCATCAGGTTCATGTCCATGACCTCTCTCAGTCTGCTGACTATACTTCTTTTGATGCAGCCCAGTTGCAGGACCTCTCACTTGTCTCTTTTGAACCTCATGAATCATAGAATCAACTAGGTTGGAAGAGACCTCCAAGGTCATCCAGTCCAACCTATCATCCAGCCCTGTCTAGTCAACTAGACCATGGCACTAAGTGCCTCATCCAGGCTTTTTTTGAACACCTGCAGGGACAGCAACTCCACCACCTCCCTGGGCAGCCCATTCCAATGGCAAATCACTCTCTGTGAAGAATTTCCTCCTAACATCCAGCTTATACCTTCCCCAGCACAACTTGAGACTGTGTCCTTCCCCAGTTTGTCCAGGTCATTCTGCATGACATCCTGTCCCTCTGGCATGTCAACCACACCACTCAGCTTGGCATCATCTGAAGGTGCTCTTGATCTCACTGTCTGTATCATTGATGAAAATATTAACTAGAATTTCATGAGCATTTTAACCTTATTTCTCCCACTGTTACCTGTAGACACAGCAGCATTCTGGATAGATGAATATTTAGGAACAAAGGGTGGGAGTGGGAATTGTTTTGCCTAGTCTACTCTCATGTCTCTGCAGGAGCTTTGTTAATCTTTATCAGATAAAGAAGTTCTTTTGTGCATTCTGAGTATGATTTCCAGTAGTGCTTGGCACTTCTCTTGCCACACTTGATTGAAATTGTCAGCTTTTAATAAAAGTAAAATTAATTCAGCTTTCCAATATGATTCTTTAAGAAAACAATGAAGTCATCAAACTGATTGAAAACTACTGTGATATCAGTATTTTGTCCTTAGATAATGTTTTAGATTAGATCATTTTCAATCAAGCTCGTAGTAGCGAGTCAGAATTTTGGCTATGCTCAAGAAACATAAGAACAGGAATAAAGGAAAACGCAGGATTTACTGAGTACGATTTTTATACAAATCATGCAAGTTCTACCACAAAATCTAGGGCTTGAACTTGCAAGTGTGAGTGGTTTGCTCATAGCCCTAATATTGAATGAGGATCTCTTTTGGTTTGAGCAAATTTTGTTTGGTGGGAGTGTGCGTATTTGTGTTGTTCTTGTAGTTTTACACAAAGGCCATGAATGATGACCGTGAGAAATCAACAGCTAAAAACCCAAAACAGAGTAACTTTGAGTTTGTTGCATATAAGTTAGTGCTGCCATGGGACAATACCAAAACTGAGGGAGAATTTATATCCTTGGACAGCAAGTAATTATGCTGTATTGGACCTTTAAAACTCTGCATAAGAAATGTTCACACAGTGCCAACCTGCTGAGCATCTGTCTGAAGAATGACAAAGTCATGAATGAGAAACTGTGGTCTTAAGAAATTGTTTAGTTTACTTGTCAATAGGAAGAATGAGGATTTGCTAGTTTAGAATGGCCCTGTAACTAATATGGGAGACTTGAACCTCCTCAAGAAGGCAAAAAATCTGTGTGGAAACTGAGCCAAATGGAAAAGCTGGAGAAAAAACAATTGTATCATCCATAGTTCTAACATATTTAATAGAAAATAAATTTCAGAAGTATCTAGAATAATATAAACAAGGGGGAAAGTCTTGCAACCTGCTTGCTTCAGACAAACTGAGAAATTTTCATGCTCCTTCAGTCTTGGAATCAGGACTACAGCTCAGATTTTGAAGAACTGACAAATTAATCAATGAATTTGTGTGGTCAGGCACTACAGTTTATTAGAATTGCAAGTGGTATTGGTACTCTCTAGTTTAAAAATGTAGCATAAGATTTTTTTTCACTGACCTGTATACCTCCTGCAAATATGACACTTTTTCTATGAGTGTTAGCATGGCTTAGCTTGCAGGATCTCACTATGCAGTGTTTATTGCCTAAGAGCTCTTGTTTAGCTTGGACTTTATTAACTAAGCCATAACCCAGAAGGAGTGTTTAACATTTGCAAGCTAGAGCAAAGCCTTCATCTTGTCTTATTTAGTAGATATTCTGATAGTTTAAGGCTGTAACACTTAATGGATAATATTTTATCTTAAATAAAAAATTGTATCTTAAAATTATTTTTCACTAACTCAGTCCTGACAAAAAAAAAATGCATGTGCAAGCAACAAAAACAGCACTCTGTGTTTCTCTGACATGCTTATTGTGGCTGCAAATAATGTTTTTAAATACCAAATTATTTGAGAAACCTGTGTGCCCAGTCCTGCCTATGTGTTGGGAGGCATATGGTCTACCTTAACCTTGCTTAAAAACTTCCTTACTGCTTTCTGTCATTGCTGTGTTTTTTCAGAAGCAGTTTTCAGTATGAATGGCACACACATGTTGATTGTGAAGGTAGCATTCTTTCAGTACAGCCTTAAGCTAATTACTCTTAGTGGCAGTGGGGCTTTGTACCTCATTTGTGAACTGCTATTTATACTACTACACCAGTACAAAGCAATGTTTCACGTTACCAGTTTGCCAGACTATTGCACCATTGTGTTTTAATCCACTGTAGGTGGATGGAGAATATGAGCCATCTGTTTTATTTATGATACAATCAGTAAACAATATATGTACTTTACACGTTTGGTCATTAAAGATGCCCATATTGTGGGGCCCTGTATTTACATTGTAAATTGGTGTATTCACACATCAGCTTGTTCTGGTTTAAAAGGCTTGCTGTGTTCATGAGATGGTACAAAGCAAGCTCAGTAACTGCTCAAACCCAGCGCAGGTGGTCGAGATAGTTGCCACACAGATCAAAAGTCAAACAACTGAATCTTCCTTTGAAATGGCATTTAGAGAGACAAGGCTGGTCTTATCTTCACAAACAAGAAAGAGTTATAGATATACATCATGAAGTTATGAGAACAAAAGGGGGTTTCATAATCACTCAGCATCAGAAATCCAGTACTGCAGACTTTTGTGAAGGCATCTTTGGAATATAAAGACCATCTTATATTCCTGGACAAAATTCAGATGAGCAAGGCTGAATTATTAAATATTAAAAGGTTCAGAGATTTCAAAACTTGAAGAGAAGTTGCTTTCTCTCATAGTCAATGTAATTTTGTTTTAGCAATATTTAAGCAGAATGAACCAGATAGCAACAGCAAAATCCAGTCATATTCAAGGGATAGAAGTGAATGGGTGTATTTTTGCTAGAAACAAAGAAACTGACTTGATATTTCAGTTTCCCCCAAAGCATTCCTGTTCACTGATAAATAAAAATCTTGTTTGCTGGCGCATTTTTAAGGAGATGAAAGATCACATAATCTCATGTTAAAACAGTATTCTTCATTTTAGTGTTCTACATCACAGCTTGTGCCTAAGATATCTAGAATTTAAAGTCTTTATTGGTAGACTCAGTTTCGTTTATCATTGTGTTTTATGAGGAAGTGTAATTACGTTTATCACTAGGTGAAGGCCTGACTGGCACTGCAAGTAGACAGTGAAGGGAAAGGACTTAATGGAAGTGATGTGGGTTAGAGTGAGTTTACAGGTCAACAAGGCTGGAGGAGGAGTCTTGAGTTCAACAACATGCAACAATGAGCCTGCTAATAGAGGCAGAGCTTTGTGAAAGCCAGTTTCTTAGCTCAGTTTGAGATCATCTTTTAAAGCAAATGAGTGTCTGTTGGAGTGAGGTCTTAGTAATTTCTTAGAATCATAGAATCAACCAGGTTGGAAGAGACCTCCAAGATCATCCAACCTAGCACACAGCCCTGTCCAGTCAACTAGTCCATGGCACTAAGTGCCTCATCCAGTCTTTTTTTGAACACCTGCAGGGACGGTGCCTCCACCACCTCCCATTCCAATGGCAAATCACTCTCTCTGTGAAGAACTTCCTCCTAACATCCAGCCTATGCAGTTGTAAAAAAATTAGCAGCAAAATATTAACACATAGGAGATGTTATTTTTTTTCCTCCATTAATGTTGCTGCACTCAGAGGCACTGAATATATGGTAACAAAGTGTGTGTATTAAAAAGAATTGCGTTCACTTTCCATTCAGTGCTACAAGCATAAGAAGGTAGCTTTCAGAGTCTTTAAATCTATTTCAAAAGCAAACTAATTGTATTCTTTTTTTAATCTTAGGGTGGAAGGAAAGAAGTTTTGTGGTTTTTTACTAGAGCTTTTTTGGTATTTTCAAGTGTGTAGGTGAAGAAAAGAAAACAACTCCTTTTATGAGCCATTATATAGAAAATACACAATATTGTAATAGTTCAAATATTTTAAAATAAGACTGAGCTATGTTTCCCTTTTATAGTCTTTTCATATCTATATTGCACATAAGTTGAATATTAAGCATTGACAAGTGTTGGTATGCTTCTTGTTGTATTGCTTTCTGGTTTTAAGCTATTAAGTAACCAGCAGTGTGCCCAGGTGGCCAAGAGAGCCAGTGGCATCCTGGCCTGCATCAAGAATAGTGTGGTCAGCAGGAGCAGGGAGGTCATTCTGCCCCTGTACTCTGCACTGGTTAGACCACACCTTGAGTACTGTGTTCAGTTCTGGGCCTCCCAGTTTAGGAGGGACATTGAGATGCTTGAGCGTGTCCAGAGAAGGGCGACGAGGCTGGTGAGAGGCCTTGAGCATAGCCCTACGAGGAGAGGCTGAGGGAGCTGGGATTGTTTAGCCTGGAGAAGAGGAGGCTCAGGGGTGACCTTATTGCTGTCTACAACTACCTGAGGGGTGGTTGTGGCCAGGAGGAGGTTGCTCTCTTCTCTCAGGTGGCCAGCACCAGAACGAGAGGACACAGCCACAGGCTGCGCCAGGGGAGATTTAGGCTGGAGGTGAGGAGAAAGTTCTTCCCTGAGAGAGTCATTGGACACTGGAATGGGCTGCCCGGGGAGGTGGTGGAGTCGCTGTCCCTGGAGCTGTTCAAGGCAAGGTTGGATGTGGCACTTGGTGCCATGGTCTAGCCTTGAGCTCTGTGGTAAAGGGTTGGACTTGATGATCTGTGAGGTCTCTTCCAACCCTGATGATACTGGGATACTGTGATACTGTGAACTTATTTTTAATCTGATGAAGGTGTTGAGATTATTTTTTTTTTCCATCCCAATTTGTGAAAAAAAAACAGTTAGAAACTTGACTACTAATGTTTGAGCCACAAGCTTTGTCCTGGTTGTATCTTGAGTAACTGTGCATCTCTAAAATGAGGATAATGGTCCATGTCCCAGCAAAACATTCCAAGAGCAAATGCCCATAGTTAATCTGTGCATGGTCCTGACGTGGCAGGCCGGTGAGAGTTTGTGAATGATGGACTAACTCGTAGCAGTGTCTCTCTTAATCTGGAGTCATGATGTAAATATATTTACAAGGAGTGAAAGAGAAGCATGGGAAGAATCTAAACTTAGAGGGATGTCGACTGTCTGATTTCCCCTCACAGTCCATGATGAAGTACATACCTGAAAAGAGTAGGCTCAGGGGAGGCCTTATTGCTCTCTACAGCTACGTGAAGGGAGGTTGTAGCCAGGTGAGGGTCAGTCTCTTCTCCCAGGCAATCATTGACAGAACACAGGGACACAGTCTGAAGCTGCAACAGGGCAGGTTTAGGCTGGATGTTAGGAAAAATTTCTTCACAGAGAGTGATTGGCATTAGAATGGGCTGCCCAGGGAGGTAGTGGAGTCACCATCCCTGGAAGTGTTTAAAAGGAGACTGGATGAGGCACTTAGTGCCATGGTTAGTTAATTAGAAGGTGCTAGGTGATAGGTTGGACTCGATGATCTTGAAGGTCTTTTCCAACCTGATTAATTCTGTGATTCTATGATCTCCCTAACTACTGAATTTAGATATGAGAAAGAGGAGGTATCCTTTGTTGTCTTCCTCAGATCTTGCAACTTTGAGGGTTAAAGGTGACAGGCTCATCTTTCCTTCAGGGACATTTTTGGTGTGTTGGTGAGAAAAAAGGAGTATTTGGGTTGGGTTGACAAATACAATTAATGCATCCCCGGAGGTATAATGATTAAGTGTATGTATAGAAGAGCAGTAATATTAAACATAATATGCTAGCTAGGGCAACTGATTCTTCCTCATCTGTCTCTTCACACTGCTTCTGTTAGAAGTTATGTTCTTATAGCTTGTTGCAGACTGAGTTGTATTATTGCTGACTGCTGTCAACCTGCAAACAATCAGTACTTTACAAACATTTGTTAAGTACTTCAGGGTTCCTCAAAGAAGAAATATTTCCTTACAGTTGCAATGTTTTGTGACTTACTATCACAGCAGTTGTTTCCTTGTTCACAGTAGGTATGCAGGAGAGGTGTTTAAACTCAGACAGGAAGGTAGACAGTCACTTCTTCCCTCTGGTGAAAACTACCTTTAGCAACCATCACCTCCTCTCTCTGGGGAAATAAAGAGAAGCATACTTTCTAACAGAATGTGGATGGGTAAATCCGTGAAGATAATCTAGAAATGCCTAAAAATCTCATGTGTAGTAACTTTATGTCCAAGAACATAGTGATAAGCCTTTGAAATTTCAGTATGTTGCTGTTCAACTTCTGATTAAGGAGAAAATAAAACAGGATTGCATCTGCATTTTGTGGAAAAATGCAGTGACCTGCTGATCCTCTTAGCTGTAAAATTAGGAGAGAGTTTATTAGACAGTTTCTGTAGCAGGCATGTGTTGAAATCTAGGGTGAAATGACGTTTGAATGAGGTAGCTGTTAACCATGCTATAGAGCACTCTTCTTCTGAAGAGTACTGTTATACAGCATGTCTCTTGTGCTTCTGCACTTGTTTGGTCATATTCGAATGGTCATCTCTGAATTATTGATGATTTATTAAAGCTCTATCTGCAAGCAGTGGGAGAATTAAGCTCCCACACGCCAGTTCCATCAGATGATTCCTCTTTGAGGAATCTAAGTGATCAAATGAGATGAGCCATTTGTAGTTCTTCAAACGTGAATGGCTCACAAGTTCTTGTTAGTAAATTCCTGATATCCTCTTTGGAGTGAGATGGGGTGTTTATAATTGTATGATACATGTCTGTGATGTTAAGCATATTGTAGAATTCTTTTTGTATGTAAACCATATTAGTAATGTTCCAGATGCTTAGTAGTCAACTAAGGAAATAGGAACGTCATCTTATTGATGCACACTGTAAACAGGCAACCCATAGGTGGGACAGGGAATGTTGAATGAGCCCAGAGAAAAGGCACTGATGCAAAACTGCTGTTATGCTCTATTTCAGGTAGTGGTTTTTTGTATGCTTATAAGTGTTCATTGAAACCAATGTAAAAACTTGTACCCAGTTGCTTGTTAGCTGAATCTGAGCAGAGGAGCAGGTGCACAAGATGCCAGATAAAATATCTGTTTTATAAATTTAGAGACTATCTTACAGCAGAGTTTCTATTTTGTCCTTTTGCTCCACTGACCCAATTAAATGCAGATTTCATAGGAAAATACTGTGGTTGAACACAACATGTGGATAATAACGATGGGTTGGGAGGACTATTAAAGCTGGCCCTCCTCTCCAAACTGTTGAGTTCTAAGACTGACTTTTGTTTGAGAATAACTGTACCCTGCTTTCTTTGATCTACACCCTGAGAATATGTAATTGTCATTTAAAGGAATGAACTCTTTTGTGAGGAGGAAGCTAAGAAATGGCCCCAGAGAATGCTTCCCCAGATGGAAAGCCACCACTCCTTGATTCAGTGGCTTCCATCCTAATGCATTTTTCAAGGGGGCCTTTTTGTCCTGTGTTGTTACTTACTCGGCTATTCTTTTATTTCAGTCTTAATTGTCATTAGCATGTTTTGTTGTTTTTTTCTAAAGTCATCTGGGGAATAGTAGTTTATTGCATATTGTTGTGTTTGTCTAAAGGCAATTGCACAAGCTTGAAACCTAATCCTTGTAATCTTTCCTACTAAGGAGAGCCTGAGATAAGTACTGCTGTATGCTTGGTGGGAGTGGGTCTCTCCTTTTTGATCATCCATGTCTAAATGTTGAGTAATACTTAAGGGAGAATGTTCTCAAAACATTCCGTAGATGATTATTAGATTATATTTTATGTTTGATAAAAACTGAAAAATTGTGTAAATATTTGCTTAACATCCCACCCCTAAAGCAATATATTTCCTTTCTGGCCTTCAACCCTCTTGCTCAGTGGAAATCAGATCAGTCACTTGCTGTTTATATTCCATTTCCCTTTGCAGTTTTCATGTACACGTAGTGTGATTCCCCACTGCAGAAGAATATTTAAATAATAAGTGGGGGGAAAAGGGAAAGGAAAGGGAAAAGTCTCTTTTCCCACCTTTTAAAAGTAAACAAGTGCTGTGGTTATACTGCCGGCATGTGACATGCTAATAACTAGTGTTAAAATAACTTTAAATACTAGCCTTGTCCTGCTTTACTCTAAGTTGTTTGTCACAATCAGTAAAACTGGTTTACGTGTATAAGGTTCAAATCAGCCTTTGGCAAAAGTGAACATGTGAGATACTTCATTCTCACAGAGGAAATCACAGTGGTGGTGGAGTTTTCAGGCAGTGTTGACTCTTTTCACATAGACAACAGATATACTCCCATAGGTCACCTGTTTAGCTCTTCTCTCTCATTTGAACATTTTTGCTTGGTTGGTTGGTTGGTTTGTTTGTTTGTTTTTGATTGATAAGGAGTATGGGTCTCAAAACAATGGGCATCATTATATATGCTAGGTCTGGATTAGAGGTCAGCTAGATAGGACAAGAGGCTTAGGGTAACACCAGGTTGTGGAAAAAGAATGACTAGAGTCTGTAAATTGAAATGTGGGGAACAATGCTCTGCACCAACTGGTGTTGAAGCATTTCTGTTGTGTATTGCAGAATAGCTGCTTCAGATGCAAGAAATCCTGGAGTTTCTCGAGTCCTCCTTCTTTCCCACATTTTTGTAATTAAATACTGGATGAAAATTCTTTTTCCTTTCCTTTTGTTTTATTTGGGTTTTTTTTTTTTTTTGCTTTAAATATGTTACTTTTTCCTTAATGTGTAGCAGCTGATTTTTTCCTCTGTTGGGTTACTTGGGCACAGAGACAAACCTCCTTTCAAGGAACAGAGTTCCAACATTGTTGTTGATTATTTTAATGGGAAGCCATCTGTGTGGTAAGGCAGGCTCTCCAGTTTCATTCTGAGGGAAAAAAGTCAAAAGAGATGCAAGTATTTTAGTTAAAGGTGAATCCCTTTCCTCTGTGATGTGAATGGAGTCACAAAGAAAGCAGACACAAAGGCATATGTCTCCTTCTCACACTCATGAAGATCTGATTTTCAAGAACAGCCAGCCAGTTACAGACAGTCCCCTGGGGAACACAACTGCCCTTTTTTAGAATATAATCCACACTTGTTCCTTCCCATGAAGTTGCAGTTGAGATTGCAGCTTCTTGGGGAGGACAAAGGGTCAGTTTGCTTTCCAAGAGCTCTTTGCCCTTCTTCTTTTTTAGCTTTCTCCATCTTACCTTCCCAAAGTTTGGGTTGCATTTCTTGCAGGGGTCTTGTGCTTCTTTCTCCATCACCCTCTTGTTTTTTGTAGCCTGTCAGTCTGAGATGCTTTTGACATCTTTCAACAAACATATTCACTTAGAGTCATAATGTGGTTACGCTGAAAAACAAAAGACAGCCTTTCTTCCTTCCTCTTTACGAACCAGAGACATAATGTACAGAAGCCTGGTGTAAGCTCACAATAACTCTTTGTCATCTTTCACATCACTTGCCAAGTAACTACTGTTGTGGCAACAGCTGTAACCAAGCATGGTGTCAGCTAGTTTTGCCATAATATGACTGGGTGGCAGTATTTTTAATATAATGTGAAACACACTCCTAGGCAGTGCAATGAAGCATCTGATTATTACATTTCTTGAAAGGTCATCTGGGTTTTTACTTTTTGTGTTTTTTATTTCGTCAATTGAGATCTCAAAACAGGACAGCATTGTGATTAAAAGAAAAAGAATGGAAAATTCTCTCCTTACAGTAAAAATTTCCAAGAAAACTTGCCCTGAAGCAGACAGCTTTGCTCTGCTTACAAGGACAGCAACAGAAAAGGCTCGGCAAAGGCCATAGGGGTGGAGGTTATAATTGTGGCTACCAGTTGCTTGCTGCTCTTTACTGTAACACTTTCTCCACTGACAATAACTCCTGTTTATTTTTAGACTTCTTGTTCTGAACTCCTTACAAAAAGTAAAAGGTAGGAACCAGGTGAAGCATGTATTTTTAATACCTTGCTCACATTGTGCTCTAAAGCATGGTGTTCAGCATTATTGCTAATGACTGAAGCATTAGCATTTAAGTGTGTGAAGCAATTAAAAAGCACAGTGTTACTACTTCTTGGGCTGAGTCCATTAGTAGAGGAAGCATTAGTAAGAAATCTGTTGAAGAATTTGGACAAGGTCATAAAATTATGTGTACAAAGAGCACCTAATGCTTTTTCTTCCAAGCCTTTAAGAAGTAATTTTGAAAAAAATAACAAACAAACAAAACAAAACCTTGTGAGGTGAATAGATAAAAGGCTTTCTTGGTTTGGTTATGTCAGTCTGGCTTTTTCCTGTAATTGCTGGGGTTGTTTTGTTCCTGAAGAGGGAACGGATGCCAAGCTGAAGAGGTGATTTCTGAGCAATGTTTCAAGATATTGTGAAAGTTCTCAACTTCTCTGTAATAAGAAAAATGACATTTCTGTAATGATGTCTGTTTATTGCATATTGTTCTGTATGCAGTTCAGTTCAGCTGGCAGCAAGTACTTGAGAGAAACCTAGGGCTGAAGAAAGAGTGTAGAGGAACCCAAGTAGCCCTGAGTACCTTCAGGCTGTGTTCATGGACTCCCCTGGGTGCTGTCAAGCAGCCCTTATATTACATCACCACGGATGAAATCGAAAGAGATCACTTGTATTTGATCCTAGGTGTCATTACATTGAATCCAAACAGGAAAAAGCTTCTGACACCTTGAATCTGGATTGGAGGTGTTGATACTCCAAACATGTCCAGATGTCACTCTGCTTGTGTCAGATGGGCTGGCTTTGGGGCTTACTTTCCTTTGGTAATCTTAGGAGTTACTTACACGCTGAAAGGTTCACTTTTTTCTGACCCATAAAGAGTCATAGCAGAGCTTTGTAGTTGTAAAGTATCATTATGTGCTCAGAAGTAAAGAACTTTTTACCAGGGAAGAGCTCAAATCAAACCCCAAAATGTGGATATTTCTAAACCTTGGAATCTGTATCCACATCTGACCGGATTACATGTGCCAGTAGTGCATTAAAACAATGTATGGCATGGAAATTTCCCTAAAACTTACAGTATTCCACATCCAGGTGCAGTTACAACTAATTTCTGCAGGCTCTGCTAGACAGTTTCCAAGGGAAAATTTTGTTTAATATCAAGCCAAATCCGCTGTGTATCTTCACATCTCTACTTACTATTTGATCTTGCACAGAACAGAAGCAGCAAAGGCAGCAATAATATAGTGTTTCTCAAAATGACTCGTTTGTCCCTTAGCTGGGGAAAAATACCACCTGGAACCAGGAGAAGCAAGTTCTTTCTCTAGATCCGTACATGTTTTGGCTTCTCTAGTGATGCTGCAGTCATGACATTTTAAGAGGATACGGTCATTTTCAGTCCCAAAGCAAGCTGATTCTTCATGCATAGTTGACACTACTGTTTAGGCTGACAAGGGTAAATTTTAGGACAAACCACAGGAAATGGCTTGGATAGGTGGAGGATATTAAGAAAATATTACACTGCAGCTTTAGAAATAAAGTGAAGCACCTTAGGCTCTATTTGCCCATACAACATTTAAAGCCATTGTTTTGATTTTTTTTTTTCTCCCCAGAATATTGCAACTATTGAAAACAAATATACTTTAAAACATATAGTTGCTTTTTGTAACATCAGACCAAAACAAGTCACAGGAAAATTCTCCTCTTCTCATGGAGGGAATTTATTTATTTTTCTCTGAGAAAGCATTTCTTTCCTCCTTCCTCTGTTCTCTCACATTCTGGTTTGGGACTAATTGTGCCTTCTTGAAAGTACTCTTTCTGTCTGAGATTTGAGAATGAAAATTGTTCAACTTTTTTGTTTATGGAAGAATCTGCTTTAGCTGGGAAGTCAGACGCAGCAATAGGAATAGAAATAACACTTTTAAAGCCGATGGATTGTTTTCACTTTGGTATGTAGAGAATGGCAACAGCAGTCATTAGTATTGAGAGAATTCTGTTCTTTCACAGTCTCTCTGCCCCTGTTGCAAGATGAGCAAGGACTGACCTGAACTTTTGTTTGTTTGTTCTGCTGTGGGGTTAAAGATTCACACTCCCATCCCCAAGAATGTTTTATTCTGTTTTTGTAAGGAGGGAATTCAGCTTTTGTGAAGGCAAGAGGAAAATCCTTGCCCAATAGAAGAAACAGCTGAACAAGACCTAAGATGATAGATTATTTTTTTTTTTTTTTCACCCCGCTTTCTACCTGTGAGGAAATACAGCATTTTTAGGGTGAGGGGCAATTTCAGAAAGCAGTGATTGAGCAAATAAATGCTTTAAGGCCAGTGCTAGAAACGCTTGCCAGTATAGCAATGTTAGTTGGAGGTGTGATTTTTGGCTACATGTGTTTATTGGCAAAAGCCCTAGTATAGACATGGTTGTACCAGGAAAAAAAAGCTTTGGCCAGTATATTCTGTTTTGCTTGGGAAGGTATAAGCTCTAACAACAAAAGCACTTTTTTTTCTGCTGGTGAGTTGCAACTCCAGTAGAAGCTCATGCCAAAATAGTTATACTGTGGTAGTGGCAAACTAGACTTCTGAGTCTGGTATCCTAACGTTAGCAACTGTCCTTCTGTAGTTGGTAATTTTAATAGCAACAACATCTGAAAGTGATTTGAGTAGCTTAGACTTTGTAGCATGGTAATGATCTTCAGTTTACAGATCTGCATTTCACTGAGCCCTCCTCACACCATCTTTTGCATGTGAGCCATTTCTTTACAGTTCTCTATTAATGGCTTTTTCCTAGCTACAGCTCAAGCAACAAAAAGACCTTAGTGCTTTGCAGCTGTCTTAAATCTGAAGAATAAGATTATCTTTGCATTTGTTTTCTGATTTCTTACATGATGGCTTAAAGTGAAATGTGATCCTTCTACATGTAATATAGTCTTCACACCTAAGTTTGGTTGAAGGTTTCTGTAGCAGGTTTTTTCTTTAATGTCTTGAGTCTATTGGAGTTCTGGAGGTGATGGCATCATTACCTTGTGGGGCTATGTAGTCATACATAGAATCATAGAATCATTAGGGTTGGAAAAGACCTTTAAAATCCTTAAGTCCAACTATTACCCAACTACCATGACCACTTAGCTATATCCTTAGCTTCTTGAAAACCTCCAGGGATGGTGACTCTATCACATCCCTGGGCAGCCTGTTCTAATGCTTTACCGATTTCTCATTAAAGACGTTTTTCCTAACATCCAATCTAAACCACTGGCACCATTTAAACCTTTTTCCTGACATCCTATCACTAGTTACTTGAGAAAAGAGACCAAAACCAGCTTCATTAGAACCTCCTTTCAGGTAGTTGTAGAGATGAGTAAGATCTTCCCTTAGCCTTCTTCTCTCTGGTTCCCTCAGCTGCTCCATGTACAACATGCCCCCCAAACCCCTCACCAGCCTCACTGCACTTCTTTGGATATGCTCCAGGACCTCAGTGCCTTTCCTACATTGTGTGGCCCAGAATTGAACACAATACTCAAGCTGTGGCCTCACCAGTTACATGTGATGCCACAGGCCCTCCACATGATCTTTTCTTCTACTTTACTTACATTAGGATGAAAAAAAAGAATGTTTTTCTAATACTGAAGCATACTCTATCAGCCATCTTCAGTACATGAAATCAGAAGGGGTAAATGCTCATTCCAGGTCCCAGTTTCATGTCACAAGGACATTTCAGCTATTGTGTAATCTCTCCAGAGTGCCCTCGCACTAGGAGAGCAAAAACAATGCTGTTCTCAATACTGTGAGGGAGGTGACGCTTGGAGATGTTGTGCAGTCTGCCCCCAGTGATTAGTAATCTGCTTATTTTCCACCGGTATTTCATGCCAACTTGCTTGTAGAAGAGAATACCAACATTTCAACCTTGATTGCTAGACTTTTTGTCCAGCTACTGCTGCCTTGTTATGAAATGGTACAAGATTGCTTGTTTAGTTTTCTTTTTACTTTTGCTTTAAATTACCTCTGACTTCACTGGGTGTAAAACTCAGCCAGTGCTGAATGTTTTTGAATATCCCACCCTTCAGTTGGTTTTGGGTTTGCTGTTGTTTTTTACGTCCAGTGTAGGACTCAGTAATATGTACTAGCATAACATCTCACTGGAGCTGAACAGTGATTTATTGTGCTTGTTACTGACATCACAAAACCACAGACAGGCATCTTAGTCTTGGGAGGGTGGGGGAACCTAAACATTAGGTTAAGGCCCATTTAAAAATATAGTTTATGTGAGTGCAGTAGGATTAAAAAAAAACTAAACATGTTGAGTTTTAGAGGGTCCCCTTTCTAAGTTTATGCTTTTCATAGTTTTTTGGTGTCTTTTTTAAAGAGAAAAACAAAGGAACTGCTAGAGAAGGCCAGTCTTTAATAACTGTTACCCATATCTGAAGCTGTGTTTTCATTATCCTTGGTCTTTCGGTCGCACTGCTTATCTTTTTCCAGGCTTGTGAAGCACGAAATAAATTAAAATCAATAGATTTTATAGCATACTTGGACTTTCTGGCATTTTTTCATTTGTTGCTCTGTGACTTGGACAACAAACATTGTGAACTGAGTAGCCTTGGTTTGTTAATCTCTCCCTTGGGTGCATCCTTTCTTAGTTCAGCAAAAACACAAACAAAAATATCTACTGCATGTGGTCAGTACTCAGTTTGCTGGGGCTCATGTGTCTTGTTGAAACCAGAATATTTTCTCTCCAAGCCCAGCCCCTTATTCTTGGTAAGAATTCTCAGCTTTTATTCTGGATTTTAGCTGTTAAGCCCTTTGCCATTTCAGCTTCAAAACCCATTGTATATTTAAGGGAAATACATATTTAACATTTTCCTTGTTCAAATAGCTGTACTATGTTTGTTCAAATGTAGAAAACCCCCAAACAAACAAATAAACAAACAAAAACCCCAAGGAAGCATAAAATTGCCTAGCCAAAACCAAAAATGAGACATTTCCTTCTCCAAAGTGCAACTTTCAGGAAACTTTGGGTAATGAACTATAAACAGGACTTTTAAATGGAAACTCTCTTAAATCTCATTCTGCAGTGTCTGCTGCCCAATGCCTTAAGTGTTTTGAAAGCAGAAATGTAAAAAACTAACTAAATTCTGGCATTCACAGCTTCATTCACAGTCCAAGCAGGTTGATAATAACTTTCTGCCTGCAGACGACAAGATAAAGTGAAGTCTCAGATGGGGATACGAGGAAGTTCCTCCACTCCTCTTGCTGCAGCACAAACTCTCTCAGGTCAGCTATACCTCAACTGTGGAAATCTAACAGAGATTTAAACAAATATAAAGCTTATTACAAATATTTATTCTTAGGGCACTTAGGAGATGAAATTGTAGCATAGCAAAGGTTTGCCCTACAGCATGCCCCTTACCAGGAGAGCAACAAGAAAGAGCTGGGCAAAACAATGCTTTCTGGAAGATCATTTAATTGAAAGCTTTTCCTTTAAAAATATCATCTTTCCAGAAATGCAGATGTGCATGATAATCCTATAGGAATATTGGTATTTGGCCTCTAGGATTTTAAGAGTCCTGTTCCCAAGGTTAAGATGTACAGAGAGCCAACTTTTTTTTGTATCTATTGTATAAGACAGATATGGAAGCTCATGGAGTATTACATTGCAAATCACATGTTAAAGAGAGACACATGGCCCTTGAGCTATAAAATGTGTAGGGAAAGGAACAATCATTAAAAGATATCTACAACCACTTGTTTTACTCATTAATCTGCAGTTCACAATGAATTATTTGCAGAAGAGAATGCCGTTATAAGAAGGCTTCTGAAAAGCGAACAATTATCTAACATTTTCATGGCTAAAACAACTGTGTAACAATAGCAAAACAAATACCAGTGGTGAGCAATGTTTCTATGAGTGAATGTGTTGAACAGCTGCCACTTTCCACCCTAGAGACTTCTGTGTATCTATATTGGATGAAGTGATTCCCGTAGCAGATTTGTTACATGCTTTGTACTGCAGGAGGGTTAAAAGGAAGAGCTGAATCTGTGATGCTGTGCCTTAATGTAGATTTCATTGAATCAAGGGAAAATTCTGTTGTTGCCATGAGAGGGCTGTTGCTTATGAACAAATATGGCAAAACTCCTGGCCCAGTGCAATGCCATCACAAGGTGATGTTCTCTCATACTAATTCTCGTATGTAGGCAGTTCCACTTACTGGGAAATACGGTGTCCTATCTCTCTACTTCATACCTGTGATAGAGTGTTTTCTGTACCTGCACCTTCTGAAATGCTCTGACAGTGAGGTTGGACTACATGAGCTTTTGAGGTTCCTTCCAGCCCCTAACATTCTGTGATACTGTGAAATGACATGAGGTGTTCTCAGGTATTCATAGTCATTCTGAGACTTGTTGTTTTTTACCAGATTTATAAGGAAGAAGTCATTCCAGCTTTGAAAAAAGGCACTCAGAAGAAGTATGTTAGTCAGCTGTTACCCCTAGGAATGATACAGTTGGTATTGTTCCCTTCCCTTGGTCTGGATATTTTGTATGAGTGCATTAAGTTCTGGTACCTACATATAGAAGCAGCTAGCAACTACCCAAAGACATATCAGAGGGTATTTTGCAGAACACACTTAAGCCTGCTCCACTTAAAAGCAATACAAAAAGTATAATGAATAGCTTTGACTATGATAAATCGTTGATACGAAAGAGCACGGGTTACTTATCCTTTGACTACAGTTTGTTGGTACAACCCATCAATGATTTTCCTCCTGAAAAACATTTCCATTTTCAGAAAAAGATGTGCATGCTTTCTTCTTTTCCCTCATTCCCTTCCCTCTACCCCCAAATAGCATATAATGTGCTGGTTAGGACACTTCCCTAAGTTATGGAAAATCCAGCTCCTGTGCTTACTTTTTTCATGTTCCAATCAGAGTCTGTACACTGAGTTCCCTAAGTATCAGCTTCACTCCAAGGGTTCCCAAACTCAGTTTGCTCAGTTGATACTATCACAGAAAGTAGGACTACTCTCACAGCACAAGTGTAGGATTTTTTGTTCAAGTCTAATCACTTCCAACAGGGGAGGTATGAGAGACCTGTTCAAGCTGAGGGAGTTGAGTCTATTCAACCTGAAGAACAGAAGGCTCTGGGCAGACCTTGTAGCAGCCTTCCAGTGCCTGAAGGCACCTAAAGGAAAGCCGGAGAGGGACTTTTATAAAGACATGTGGTGATAGAACAAGAGGCAATTGTTTTAAACTAGGGCAGGATAGATTTATATTGGACATTGGGAAGAAATTCTTTACAGCAAAGGGTGGTGAGACACTGCAATGGGTTGGCCACAGAAATTGCGACATCCCTGGAAGTGTTTAAACCAGGCTGGATGAGGCTTTGAGGAACCTCATCTAGTATGAGGTGTCCCTGCCTATGACAAGTTGAGTTTGAACTAGATGATTTTTAAGGTACTTTTCAACTCACAAAATCACAGAACATTAGAGGTTGGAAGGGACCTCCAGAGATCTTCGAGTCCAACTCCCTTGCCAAAGCAGGATTACCTAGCATAGTTCACACAGGAAAACATCCAGGTGGGTTTTGAAAGTCTCTAGAGAAGGAGACTCCACAACCTGTCTGCGTAGGTCACCCTCACTATGAAGAAGTTTCTCCTCATGTCGAGGTTCAAGTTTGTCTTATTGCTGCAGACCACTCAAGACATTCTATTCTATGATTTGTTCTAGAATAGCTCAATGACTACATGTTCAGGTAGCACAGTAGTTTTAGGCTGGGACCAGTTAAAAGAGTGGATGTCATAGGCTTCAAGGTAATTGTTACCATAGTTTTGGCCTGATCCTGACATAGTTGTTTGGGTAAATCCTGACATGAGACATCCCTGGCATGACCTAGTGGGTTGGGAGTCTATGTCCCAGCTCAGCAGGATTTTTGCCTACACAGAATCCTCTTGTTAATGGCTGTCTGGCTTCTCGATACGTGGACTCTAGGTGTGCCTGTAAGTACTCACACTTTTATTAGAAGACTTCAGATATCTGACTGTTACTTGAAAAACCCAGAAGCAGCTTGGCAGCTGCCAAATGGGAGGCCTGGTAGTTATTCCTGCTGCAGTAATCTCTCTTTGTGCTTCAGGACGGTACCGCAACAGATCACAAAGGGTTATATGGGCTTCCTACTCTTCTAGGTGTGGTGGCATAACAGCTACCTCTTGGCTCTGAAGCTTGCTCTTTGTTAAAAATAAAATCTGCTTAAGCATCACCCTTTTTGAAAGAATTCTTCAGAGTTCAAAGTAAATTATCTCAGGAATGATGATAATCATTGGCCTTTAATTGAACTGTGGTGCTTAAAATCTAGAAACCAGTTCATGGCTAATCATTTCAGTTCATCAGAAACAAGACTCAAGTTTGGGCTATTAGACAATTGCTTCATTATTCCAATTGTCTAATGATGTTTCACTGATCTTTCACAAATGTTAATACAGTAGCTGCACTATGTAGTTTAAGAGTAAGTTATTCCAGGTTGAGATAGTTGAAAAGTGACTTACCAAAACTGTTAATGGAAGTTATTCAAGATGTGCTGTCTAAATCCTTTCCAATTAGTGTTGAGGTCTTGAAGGGCCAGTCTTAGCTTTTTATTAATATGTTCAGTTTATTAATGTATTTTTTTATATATGCATAGTGTGACTGTCTGGTACATCTGTGCTAGTTTGAGGCTAGCTAGAATGTTTTGGTGAGAAGAATTAGATCACACTCTGTGAAAGAGAAGCAATGGTGATGTCTACTTCACTCATAGGCTTGCTGAGAGGTATAAGAGCTAGAATCCAAACATAGATAAGACATTTGGTCACTGCCTAGGCTTTGAGCTGCATTTCTCTCTCTAACCTAACCTGATTAATCCATCTGCTTCCTAACCCCCCTGGCCAACCCTGCATTCTTCCTTGAGCACAAGGCAATGTCTGGGGTAAGGTGGGAGAGGGGTGGTGGGAGAAGGTGGAAGGGCAGTTGGGAGCCTCTCCTGGGGACTTAGGTTTCTGGGAGGGGTGCTGTGTTTCTGTATTATCTTTTAACTTGTATATTTCTGTATATAACTGTATATACTGTAAATATTTGCTTGTATGTTGTGCTAAGTTGTAAATAATAAGCTTCATTCAATTTCCAGAGCCCTCTGAGTCTAGTCTGGGTGATTTACAAAGTGTGGGGGAGCGGGGAACACCCAAACCACCACATCATTTATTTTGGCACTCCAATGTGGGGTAAATTAATTTTGAGTGATTGTTAATTAGCTCTGGGAATCAGAATGAAGCTAATGAAGCTATTTTACTTACTGGGGCCTATTGTGTGGCCTATTTTCTGCTTTCTTGTCTATAATTGGATTAAAGCCCAAATTGGTTACCTTTTGTTTAATCTAATTTTGAAGACAATTAAATCAAAGATTGCATCAATTTTTTTTTAATTTTGGGGACTACATCCTTGGATATGTTGGATTTAATATTACAGAATCTTTTACCAGTAACAATACAGGAAATGTTACTTTTACTGCATTGTCCACAGCTTTAATGAGAGTAATTTTGCCTAAGACCCAGGTACCTAACGCTTTCTCTGAACTTTATTCATGTGAGACTGTGGTATTTCTGTCGTGTGTGATCTCATCTAATTTTTTATTTTATAATAATTTTGACATTATGTATGAGAAACTCGAGTGTAATGCCTTTAAGGAGCCAAAAGAAGAGACAGTGGTCCTTGACTAGAGAGATAAAGCAGTCCGAGTCTAAACACTCCTAATAATACTTGCTTGTATATTGTGCTAAGCTGTAAATATAAGCTTCATTCAATTTCCAGAGCTGCCTGAGTCTAGTCTGGGTGATTTACAAAGTGGTGGGTGGTGAGAAACACCCAAACCTCAAGATGTTGCAAAATTATTATCCTCTTAATTTGTTTTACTTCAGTTCTACTCCTTAGTCTTGCTTAAAATTCAGAAATATTTAATAGCTTAATAACTCATTAAAAAGCCATGACATGTACTCGAGGTTACCTCAAAGGCTACCCATATTTAACAATAAACTTGAGATAATTCATTGACAGTGTGACTGTCATTGACCAGTTTAAATATTTAAGGTTGTCTTTTGACCTTTTTGCCTTACATTTGAACCATATGGGGAAACTGAAATAGATTGTGTGTGCAAAATTAAGATCTGTACCAGAATGTTATGGCATTATGAAACAACAAAAAATTGCTACTTTGCTGATTATTTGATTTTACATATAGATAATTGTCGTTTCCTCCCCCCTGTTAGGGGGAGGTGAGAAATTAATTTGAGGAGGTTTTGATTTTTTATAAAATTATTTATTAGAATTAATATTTACAAATTTATACCACCCCCAACCACTATGAAATCAGGTTCTTATGCAAAGTTATGAAAACAGCTTGGGATATATTTACAGGGATTGATTATTAAATGGAAATATCAAATTATTAACAATTATGGACAGAGAGAAATATTTTCTTAGGCTTAATGCCTCTTAACCACTCTAGTGTTTGCCCAGCAAGGGCTGTAACTGTGTGTGCTCTTTAGATAGAGATAACTTATATTACAAAGGTTTAAAGCTTACTTAGGTGTGCTGCTCTTGAGTATTAATCATTAATCACCCTCCCGGGAATCTGTCTCAGCGTGTGCCCAGTACTTGGGGTCTTGGTATAGCTGGAGTCTGTCCCGGCTTGCAAGGGGAATTGATAAGGGTTCTCCCAGTCTCTGGGGTAACAATATTTCTCTAACCTTCTCTCCTGGGGTGATCTCTGCCTTGGTGCTGCGGCTTCTGGATGCTGTGCGTGTCCAGGGATGATCAGCTGGCAGGAATTTCCCGATGCAGGAGAAGGATTTATCCGTGTAGTTTCTGACATGGTCTCACAGCTAGCAGGCTGCATTTGCAGGTTTGCAGACAGTCTGAGGGTCTGCTGGACCTGGGTCTTTCCAGACCTACAGGATCGCTGGCAAGTAGTATTTATGCCGGGCAAGCAGGGTCTATGCCGTGCCGCATGGAGATTTAACTCCGTAGATGAATCAAGATAGCTCTAGGCTTTAGGCAGGGGGTTCTTGGCTCCCCATATATGTATGGTGCAGACATGAATGTGCTCTGCTTCTCAAAGGGCTCGCAGGTAGCGTGACTGCGCCTTGAGATCAATGCATGAGGTCTGGGCCTCGGTAATGCTTGCAGGTGAGTGAGGCCTGATCCTTTGTCTAGGCCATGCAAGCAGGTCAGGGCAGCAGGATGCTGCTGTGGATCAGAGCTGAGTCTATATGCTCTAAGCTTCTGAACTGGTAAACAGTCTGGACCGTCTGAACAGACTGATCATGTGGTGCTGCTGTGCACCCCTCTTTATAGGCTCTGGGACGAGATTCGTGGCTCGTTGGGCATCTAAAATGACCAATCAGGTTGGCCATAAGCCAAACCTTGCCCCAATAGGCAATAGAAACATGCCTGGACCCTCCCAATGGGGATTACCTGCCTGGACCTCAGGGGCACACGGGCTGGGCATGTGTGTGTTACACCATTTGTTTGCTGCCTCATGGGTCCTGGCAGAAGAACATGTCTGGGCATGTAGAGGCATAGGTAAGCCTCAGTTTTGGGGCTGCTGCCCCTCCACCACAATAATTTATATAATACACACTTTTGTAAAATTTTGTTATTGTATTCAGCTCTAGCTAAGAGTCTTCCTCTTCCTTATTAAAAATCCATATTAAAGAGAACTTCTGCTTCCAATTTTGGAGCAACATCTGTGGCAAACAAATCATTGCCTAAATCTGATATGAGATGCAAACTAGGTTTTTGAAAAGCAGAACTAATTAAAATTGTTTATGGTGGTTTTCAGGTTTTTCATGCATTTATTTTGCCACATATAAAAAGGACTTGTTTTGGATGCTTGAAGTGGTGTTCTCTTGGGAACCTCTTTACTGAGATCTAATCTACAGAACCAAGACTCAAGGTGAAATAACATCCTAGAGTCAGAAACAAATTGGAAGCTTTAGAATGACCTTTTCGGTTTTGGTTGGCTTTCCTGTGAAAATACAGCATGTCTTTATTCTCTTACTTTTCAAGCTTTTCTCAGACCATCAGCTGCTGACTGTAGAAGTTTTTCATGAGTGAACCAAACAGTAGTTTTGCACACACCCCCAGCTGTGTTTATACCTGGTTTTGTCGGTGTTGGTGGATCCTTGTGATGTTTCTCTAGGCTGGTGACACTATCGATTGTTCTTTCCCTGTTGACATCCATGATGTATTTCATTTCAATGAATTCTAATGCTGTTCTAGAAATGAAATAATCATCTTTTTATTAGCTTATGTAATAAAATCTAAGCTGTCATACAGCATTTACAAGCATTCCACAGATTTGCATTACCATACTGTTTTGATTTAACTTGGTAGTTTTATTTATGTAAAAAGGCACAATGGTAAGCTACCCGTGGAATGGGCTAACGACAAAGCAGGATGGAAGGAAGATGGGAAAGTGATTTATTCCCTAGCAAGGCCTTTGTTTTGTTGCACTTTTTGCAGACCATCATTCTTGAGTCCCTTCTACTAGGTGCCTTTCCTTCCCTTTTACTGTCTGTCAGTCTGTGGATGGCATAACTTGGTGTTTCAGGGGATCATTACATTGGATCGTGATTCCAAACCAGTTTCTGATGTGCAAGTGGTACAGCACAACTATCCTTCACACGAAGCTGGAGGTAACTTTGAAGAATGTGGCTTTGTATTCTTCTGTATCACACTTGCAGAGAGAACTAGCCTATTACTGCAGTATTTTAATACAGTAAAGGCAGCTTGATCCAAGCTTCCCAGCTGTTCTTGTGGACAGCTGGTGACCCACAACCACATAATCCACAGTGTTTTGAACTGACAGTTGGATATTAGATACTTATTGTCCATGAGATGTTTTGAGACTAGGCGGTGATCTCTAGGCCTTAAATCTTGCAACTTCTCTAAGCAGTTCATTATTTCTGAGACTTCTCCAGAACAGATGCATAGATTTCTAGTCATGTGTAGCAGTGTATGGCTGTATTTGTTTTTTATAGCTCTCTTTTCTCTCTGAAAGCTTTTGCCATCCATGAAGCTGCTTAGAATCTTTCTGTACCTTTTGAGTTTTGAAGGAAGTTAATTAATTCATTTATTAACAGGTGGATTCTGCACCTCACCAGGTGCCCCTCCATACTAGGATCTGAGCATGCCCTGCTGTCCTTCTCACCATGCTGAACCCTGGCCAGAAAGGCTCACACACTCTTTTCTATTCAATGCCAGAAGCCTTTGGGGGATGTTATGTTAGTGCCTTGGAGAGGAAACTGTGGAACCACTTAATGTCTTGTAGCTCATGATAGTTTAAAAGCTTAAGGCTGCCCTTGGGTATTGGTTTCAAATGTCATTTTTTTCTTTACTAAAATCTAGAGTGTGACGTGGAATCAGCATCAGGGTGCACTGCAAAGTGATATTGGAGTCTGGTTATGTTATGTAATGGCAAGTTCTTACAGTAGTGAAATTTGAGATATCTCAATGGGAAGATTTTAGGTCACCTTAATTCTCTGGTACATGGCTCTCAAAGGCCTTTGTGGACCCATTTAACATGTATAGGATCAAGTATTTTTCCTCCTGGCACCTCTAGTTTGGTTTGTGTTCTTCTCACCTTTTCTTAATGCTAAGCTAGTGCCAAGATGTTTCCAGAAGTGCTCTGCTTTCAAAGTCCTTTTCTGCTAAGTTTTGTTCTAAATAAGTACAGGAAATGTCTTCTACTATTTACAAGTTAAAAGCATATCCAACTTTTGTCATTCAGGAGAAATTTGGCCTCTTTTTAAGACAAATATGTAATGGATTAGAAGCTGAAAGTGCTGTTCTTCTAATCTTTGCAAGATTTAACATCTTGTTAAATGTAAAATTTGTACCACGACTAACACAGCTTTATTTTGGTGAAAGACAGCGGGAACCACTCTGTTTTGCATATAATGCAGCAGTAATATAGCTCAAAACTCAAAAACTAGAGTGAAATTGTAGTTTAGCTTCCCCTAATTCCTGGAATGATACAAGATTTTTTTATCTGGCTATGGAGCTTTTGCTCTATTCATGCTATAACTTGTGGAATTTTATGCTGTATCCTATAGCTTTATGCTATAACTGTAGAGTTTTTGCTCTATATTTATGCTCTAACTTGTAATTACTTTCTAACCATTTCCTAAGTAAGCACAATTTAACCACCTAACAGACTGATTTAGAGGCTGAATGCCAATATACTTGCTTTGTGAATAGTTCCATTGGCTTAATTTACTCTTTGGGAAGTAAGGAAGTATTCAGAGTAGAAGTGATGGACCTTGCATTTAACTAGCTATATTTAGCAGCCAGCTGAAATACAACTTCTTGCACAAACAAAATCAACAGTGCTCTTCATAATTCTGTCCCCAGGAGATATAGTCACTAATATAATGAGAAGTTTGCATGTGTTTCTCAGCCATTGCACGTCATGAGGTACTCAAAGAAACCAGAAGACTTTTTCTTAAATGACTCTAAGTTATCTTTCATGGTCATCTATGTAATTCAAGTTTTGAAACAAATTCCATTCCTCAAAATTAACTGACAAATGCATGAGGTGAGAACACAGTTAGAAATGCCCTACCAACGTTATAAACAGACAAGACAAGATGCAATTAATTCCTTGAGTTTTCAAGAGGCCTGTTAGGTTTGTGACAGCACCCAAGGAGCTGCACTGTAGACTCTTGATCCCCATCAGGTTCTCTAAAGAGTAATTCAAGCCCATTTTGATACATCCCAGAAAGGAGGTAGAAACACCTCGCTCATATGAGGAAACTGCTCTAATATTTCAGTTTGTTGATGAATCATAGAATCATAGAATCAACCAGATTGGAAGAGACCTCCAAGATCATCCAGTCCAACCTAGCACCCAGCCCTAGCCAGTCAACTAGACCATGGCACTGACTCATCCAGTCTTTTCTTGAACACCTCCAGGGACGGTGACTCCACCACCTCCCTGGGCAGCCCATTCCAATGGCAAATCACTCTCTCTGTGAAGAACTTCCTCCTGACATCCAGCCTATACTTCCCCAACACAGCTTGAGACTGTGTCCCCTTATCCATTTTGTCATCATGGCAGATACAATAAATACAAGTTTTTCAAAGCTTTTAGAAGAAAGAATGGCATTTTTCAGTGTAATGATAGCTAAATATGGTGCTTAGACAGGGTTAAATTAATCAACAGCTTCTTAATTAAAACAAATATCCGCTCCCAGGGATTTAAAATGTGGATTTTTTTTTTTTTTACTATTAAACAGTCAAAATGCCTTTGTCAGATAAGTAAAGAAATGGAGTGTTGAACCTAGGAACCTCCTGCATACTATTCTTGAATACATTAGCATTAAATATTTTGCCTTCCAGATAATAAATAATGAAAAGACTCTTTAAAGTGAGGATGATAAGGAGAGAATGATGGAGGCCAGTTAGATGGTGGTGAATGTATTTGCTTGCAGTGCTTGCAACCTCACTTCAGTCATACTGTATTCTGTGAAGAGAGTTGTCTGTTCTCAGCTAAGTTTCTGTATAGAAAAGCCTAGCACAGCGGCTTTCCTTTAAAAACGTCATGGACTTAGATGCTCAAGCGTAATATTTCATGTCAGAATAAAAAAAAGTTGGCAGAGCTGTGGGAAGAAGCTTTTCTTCAATGGCCTTCCTTTTTATGAGGTTTGAAATTCATAGAATCATAGAATCAGTTAGGGTTGGAAGGGACCACAAGGATCAGCCAGTTCCAACCCCCTTGCCATGGGCAGGGACACCCTACCCTAGATCAGGCTGGCCAGAGCCCCATCCAGCCTGGCCTTAAACACCTCCAGGGGTGGGGCCTCAACCACCTCCCTGAGTAACCCATTCCAGGGTCTCACCACTCTCATGGTGAAGAACTTCCTACTCACATCCAGCCTGAACCTACCCATCTCCACCTTTGCCCATTCCCCCTAGTCCTGTCACTCCATGATATCCTAAAAAGTCCCTCCCCAGCTTTTTGGTAGGCTCCCTTCAGATCACCCATATTCTCAGCTAAACTTTTTTTAAATGATCAGATGAAGTTCGCTATGTTAACTTTAAACTTGACTGTAGATCAGTGTCATGAAAACTCATCCTTGAGACCTCCCTGTCCTGTTTTTGCATTTCCACTTGAGAGTCTGACTTTCATCATGCTAATAAGTGCTTGCTAGCATTAGTAACGAGCTCTGACTTTGGTAAACAGCAGATTAAATTAGTTTGACCCATTCATACTCAAAAATTAACTCAATTAACCAATTGGCAGTATTAATGGGATTTAAATATGACAGTGTTACCCTGAATAGATTTTATAAGGATGAGTAGCTGGTCATTTTCATGCACAAATTCCAGAGTCTGCCTTGAATGTTTATCCTGAATTTGTCTGTAAACTATGAAATGCCTTTTCAGCCACATAGTTACCTTTTAGTATCCTTGCCTATCAGCTGTAAAAAACCAAACATTAGGAGCTTCAGCAATGGGTCCATTTTAGGAGTGCATAGTAAACTTTTTCATCCTAGTAAAGTTCATTTAGGTATCATAAGCTGATAACATTCTAAAGCATGAAGAAAACATGTTTTCTTTCTTCTGAATCAGACAGTGTTCCCCTGATAACTGTCTTGATGTAAAATATAATGAAGTCAGCTTTAGTTTTATGAACACTGCCATCATGCTGGCAAAGTTCTATAAAAGAACTGGATGTATACAGTACATTGATACTGACAAAAAGAACAAGGAGATTATAGAAACGTATTTCATGGGATGTGTGAAAAATACAGCTTCTGGATGATGACACTGGGAAAAATGTTTTTCTTCTCTAAAAAGAAATAGTGAATTTGAGTAAGAAAATCTAGTGTCAGCAGAGCTCTGAAGCTTCTTCTCCCAACTCTACTCAAAATGACTGTGAGTATTCTTTCTGTAAGGTTTTGGATCATCCTCTAAGTTTCCATTGCAGAGATCTTTTCTGCTGCGCTAGGTAAAAATCCAATCCATCCCAACCCCAGTTTGCTGATTACTATAGGATTTTTCCATAGGAGTAATTAAAAACACCTATGTTTTTCTTTTCTGACATAATTCTTAAAGAGCCATGGGAGAAAATTAAGCTTTAGACAAGTGGGAAAAATCCTCTGTGAGCAAAAGCTATTTGCCCAGTGTCGCATGTATGTCCTTAGTGAGGAATTTCAGTGCAGGTTTGTGAGCTTCGGCCATGGAATGGTACTGTCACTGAGACTGGAACTACCTTGCATTTCTGAGTAACCTGGAATAGGGCCATGCACCAGTGTGTTTGGTCTGGTGTTTGCTTAGCATCTGTTTGCTTAACTGAAGGAATGGAAGCTGTGTAAACAATTCCCATTGATTATGACAGCTATCACCAGCTCAATGGTGTTAGACACAATACTTTAGTATTTCTGACTGATATTTATTTGTTTTCTCACTATGCTGGAGTGTTTATTAATAAGATTTGGTATGTATATACTCTGTTGTTCAGTGCTGAACATGTTCTCCTTTTAATGGGATTTTTGTTTTGTCCCAGTAATACTAGCTTAAGAGCCATTGATGGCACTACCTTGTCCTAATTCTAGCCTTATTATTGCCTGTGTATCGTGCTGCCATGAGTCATTCAAAAAATAAATATTAATTGAGTGTCTCAACGGAAGGTGATGACATAAATATTGTAGCAGGTCCGTAAATTGATGGTCATTGTCAAAACCACAATGGCTTTGTTGTGTATTGCAATAGAGACCTAGATGGAAGGAGTCAGCAATTGTTTCCAACTGCATTGTTTTCAAGCTGAGGTTTCCCCTTCTTTAATCAACAGCCTGTTTCTTAAGGTGTGCCACCCCATTCCCGTCTGGGCTTAAGAGCAGTAGCCATTCTGATATTGTTGTTTCATTGAATGCACATATATTGCATGCTTGCCTGAGGAGTTTCTCCTCTCTCACTCACAGGAAGTCTTTGGTGAATCTGTTGCCATGTTTTGTTTGAGAAGGTGTTGTAACTCACTGTAGTTGGCACCAGTCCCATTGAAGGTCAATGCCAAACTTGGTACTGGTGCCAGTGGTCTGTTGTCCCTGGCAAAGCTACACTGCTTCTCTGAAGGACATTAGCTGAGTCAACAGTAGCATGTTTCCATCACTACTGCTGCATTAACTCTGCTGGAAAAATAATGTTGTCAGGGTTTGGCTTAGGGTTATTTTTTTTTCTTTCTTATTCCTAACTAGCATAGCAATGTCAGAAAAAAGATTGTTGTGGAGACTAAGCATTAGCACTCTATGACTTGTGAATGCAGCTCATCAGTCAGTCCTTCAGTCTGATCAACTTCAGGTTGCACATAGAGTCCTCAGCAGAGAGGGAGAGAGAGGTCACAGTGCTGTTCCGTGGATGCAAGAACTGCAGACTTCCTCGCCTGGAGCTATTGTCCCTGCTCTCATGACTTCTGAGCAGAGCAAACTTGAGAGGTCCAATGTAATCTCTGCTGTACTGGTGTTCTTTTTCTGAAGTGCTGCAAATACTAGCAGGGGACTCTGGCGATCAAAAGCTGAAGGTGGTTCTTAAAACCATTGGTCTCTTAGCAGTTCCTCTTAAGCTAGATTTGACCCATGCTCTCTCCAGCCTGTCCCTCACTAAAGAATATATCCACATTTAGAATTTAATACTTGCTGTGATTGGCTGGGCTTGTTCTCAATTTTATAGCTCAGTGGCAAGGAAATCTGGGAAATAAACTGTGGGAAAAACAGTACCACCAATGAGTAAGGCTGATGTTTGGATTCTCCCACCCTTTCCCCTCTCTTTCCATATGGCTGGGAATGTTTAACCACGTGAGAACATTAACGTATAAAAAAGAAACGCTAGCTTTCAGCTCCTGAGTATCTGTGTTGATATGATACAGTTATTAGTGAACATGGTCCTGCAGTACCATAGCACTTTGACAATGTAAGTTACAATCACAGCTCAGAAATTCCTTGCCTTCATGTTTTCAAGAACCTTACCATTATTGTCTATCAATCTGTGGTTCTCTAGGCTGTAGTTGACTATGGTAATATTACAGTACAGATTAATTCTACTTCCAGTGATTTTCCCTAGATCTTGTTTGCTGCTTTCCTGCACAGGTTATAATAGGATTTGCAGTATTCATGACTCAATAGTATCAGTTATTAGACCTTTCATTTAATAGGCAGTTTTAGTGTTCTAGGGGAACCCATTTTCTTAATGATAGTATGTTTAGACTGTTGCATAGCAAGCATTTAACTAGTTATTATTTTTTCTTTACTCTTTGAGTGTGTCTAGTTATATGATAAATATAAGATAAATAAGTGCTCACAAGTTAAGGGCTTACATGGAGGTACTCTCCAGTAGCTTTTACATGTTTTAGTGAGCTAGGATACTTGGTAGAACAGAGCTTTTAGTCATTCACAATTGAATTATTTCATTTAGGAGAGAACACACTGGATCTATGCAGTAACTTTTCTCCAACAAAAATGGCCTTGCTATTTAGAATCATAGAATCAGTCAGGGTTGGAAGGGACCACAATGATCATCTAGTTCCAACCCCCCTGCCATGGGCAGGGACACCCTACCCTAGGGCAGACTGGACAGAGACTCATCCAGCCTGGCCTTAAACACGTCCAGGGATGGGGCGTCAACCACTGTCTTGAGCAACCCATTCCAGGCTCTCACCACTCTCATGGTGAAGAACTTCCTCCTCATGTCCAGTCTGAATCTTCCCACCTCCAGCTTTCCTCCATTCCCCCCAGTCCTGTCACTCCCTGATAGCCTAAAAAGTCCCTCCCCGTTTTTTTTGTAGGCCCCCCTCAGATACTGAAAAGCCTCAATAAGGTCACCTTGGAGCCTCCTCTTCTCCCAACTGAATAGTCCCAACTCTTTCAGTCTGTCCTCATAGCAGAGCTGCTTCAGCCCTCTGATCATCCTTGTGACCCTTCTGTGGACACACTCCAGCACATCCACATCCCTCTTGAAATAGAGGCTCCAGAACTGGATGCAGTACTCCAGGTGGGGTCTCGCCAGAGCTGAGTAGCGGGGGAGAATCACCTCCCTCGACCTGCTGGCCACACTTCTCCTGATGCAGCCCAGGATCTGGTTGGCCCTCCTGGCTGCAAGTCAACACTGCTGGCTCATGTTGAGCTTCTCATCTACCAGCATCCCCAAGTCTCTCTTCTCAGGGCTGCTCTCCAGCCACTCACTGCCCAGCCTGTATTTGTTCTTGGGACTGCCTTGACTCAGATGCAGGACCTTGCACTTGGTCTTGTTTAACCTCATGATGTTGTCTTGGGCCCACCTCTCCAGCCTCTCCAAGTCCCTCTGGATGACATCCCTTCCCTCCAGCCTGCCTGCTGCACCACACAGCTTGGTGTTGTCAGCAGACTTGCTGAGGCTGCACTCAACGCCTCTGTCCATGGCACCGACAAAGCTGTTGAACAAGACTGGTCCCAGAACTGATCTCTGAGGAACTCTGCTTGTCACTGGTCTCCACTTGGACATGGACCCATTGACAGCCACTCTTTGGGTGTGGCCATCAAGCCAGTTCTTTATCCACCTAGTGGTCCACTCATCAAGCCCATGTGTTGGAGACCGGGATGTGGTGCAGGACAGTGCCAAAGGCCTTGCTCAGGTCCAAGTAAACGACATCAGTTGCTCACTCCTCGTCGATTGATGTTGTGACCTGTTCAAAGAAGGCCACCAGGTTTGTCAAGCAGGATATGCCTTAGATGTTATCTAGATGTCCTACGTAAGAATTAGAACAGAGCCAAACATCACATGACTCAAAAAAAATGCTTTAAATTTTTACTTGTTTTTTTAGAGGATGATTTATTTTTTTACGAGGTGGTGAGAAAAAGGAAGGAGCTATGTGACAGAAAAAGAGACAGACATTTTTGTGTTAGGGCTATCTGAGGAAAGTCTCACAAAAGTTTTGTTACCACAAACCAATTTGTTTTAAAAATTAAAAGCATATTTGATTGTGCTTGCCATATCTATCAAGCTGTGCTGAAGGAACAGCAATACATGCCTGTTTGCAGTGATGCTGCATTACATCAGGCCTCTCTAAAATTTACAGATTCCCCCTGAAATCATAGGTATACCTGACTGTAATCTCCATCTTGAATATTGGGCTAATTTACTTCCTCCATTGTTGTCTCATTTCCGTTTTGGATTGAGATTTTCTGGGAAGGGAGAAGGTGCTAACAGTGCAAAATGACAGGCTGGCTTCTTTACAAAAGATGCTTCATAGCAAAATAGGATGGGAGCGGTTTTTGAAATCCCATTCATTGACACAGGCTTGGGATCTGCAGCAATCAGCATCCCCTGTGATAGAACAGAAGGCCAGTTGTTCCAGCACAATCCTTTAAACACAAAGTTTTGGAGAACATGGAGGGAGCTTGAGCAGGGAAGAACCTGCAAAACAATCTCTCCTAAGATAGGTTGCTTTCTTACTGAAACAGGTGACAGAATGAAGGAGAGCAGAAGAAACCATGATTCAATAAGTTAGGAGTGCAGTCCCATCTTGGAGAAATTAATTATTAGCCTGTAGAGCAGCATGAGACAGAGCATTAGTGACATGCAAAAAGCTGTACCTGTTTTTACATGTGTTCCCATGCATTGTGAAAGTGTAAGGAGACTGCAGAATAAACACAAAAGCTTGGGTGCATTTGCTGCAGGTCTTCCCGTGCCCATGAAGAGTGAAGCATAATAGCAGGAATCTTCTGGGGAATCTTGCTATCTTAGTAGCCCAGGGCCAGCAGCCCTTGTGTCTTGTAGTCCTACTTATGTAAAGAGGACACAGGTGCAGTTTTTCCATGAAGTGTGACAGTCCACTGTAGTTTAATCCACAAGACTAAAAGTAGTATACATTTGTAGAGATCGTGAGAAGAGTTGTCACCAGGGCTGTGAGGTGTGCAAACCCCTGTTTTAAAGTACCAGTTTACTTTGGTTTGCTTTTTTATATTCATTAATTGACAACAGAGAACAGGATTGTGCCATCTAGCAATAAAATACCAGGCTGGAATATGTTATTTGGTTGAATTTTAATTTTTTTCTCCCTCTCCTCACTATATGAAACTTGTTTTCTGCTATTTTTTCATCCTTTTTTTTTTTTTTTCTTTCAGTAAGTGAAGGTGACAATTCTCACTACATGTTAGGAGATCTCAAGTTTAAAATCTGTGAATGAAAGGTATTCACATACTTCTCTTGTCATTATTGGCACATCACTTCTGTATTAGATGATTCAAACTAAGTGAAAGTATGAAATATCATTTGAAAATAAACACCTTTTTAGAATATGAGCCATTTTGCTAGGTTGTGAGAAGACAGAGTGGTGCCATGTCTACACATTTTTTTACCACCTGCACAGAGATTCACCACCTCCCTGGGCAGCCAGTTCCAGTGCCTGATCACTCTTTCAGCAAAGAAACATTTCCTAATATCCAATATAACCATCCCACTAAGGCCATTTCCTCTTGAGCTATCAGAGACCAGCACCTACCTCACTACAGCCTCCTTTCAGGGAGTTGTAGAGCAATAAGGACTCGTCTCAGCCTTCTCTTGTCCAGACTAAACAACCCCAGTTCCCTCAGCTGCTCCTCATGAAACTTGCTCTCTAGACCCTTCACTAGCTTTGTTGCTCTTCTCTGGACACATTTCAACAATTCAATGTCCTTCTTGTAGTGAGTAGGCCAAAGCTGAACATGATATTCAAGGTGCAGCCTCACCAGTGCCAAGTACAGGACCGCGATCACTTCCCAACTCCTGCTGGCTGCACTATTCCTGATGCAGGCCAGCATGCTGTTGGCGTTTGGCCACTTGGGCATGTTACTGGTTCATGTTCAGCCAGCTGTCAATCAACCCTCACAGGTTTTTCTCTGCCAGGCAGCTTTCCAGCCACTCTGCCCCAAGCTTGTATCATTGCATGTGGTTGTTGTAGCCCAAGTGAGCACCTGGCCTTGCTAAACCTCATACAACTGACCTTGGCCTGTCATTTCAGCCTGCCTAGATCCCTCTGCAGAGCCTTCCTACCTTCAAGCAGATCAGCACTCCCACCCAATTTCCTGTCATCTGCAGCCTTACTGGGGGTGCATACAATCCCCTCATCCAGGTCATTGACAAGGATATTAAAGAGAACCGGCCCCAATACTGAGCTCTGGGGAAGACCACTTGTGATGTATGGCAGCTATCCCCCTCTTCAATTAGATAGCAGCTAGGTAACAGCAACAGTCTCCAGTTGATTTCTCAGTCTCATGTAGTTTGAATTCTTGTGTAATCTAGGGCAATTCCAAATTAAATTTGACTGGAGAAATCAAGCCAGAGCAGTGACTGCAAAGATCCTTGTGCATCCTGTTGTAGTAGCTTTCTCAGTAAATGTTCTTATTTCTGTCACAAAGACCAGAGGATCCCTACCACTCAGAGAAATAATGATTGTCTGATAGCAGCTCTGTGGTTTCGATTCTTAAGGTTTATTGTTTTACCTTAGGTCTTGTACCATTGCTGCCGTGACAGTTTCACAGCTTGGGGATTGGTTACAAATCTATCTTTAATTGGCTTTTTTTGATGATCAAAAAAGGGAGAAGGCTGTGGAAATCTGGTGATTTTGTGCACATTTTAATGGTGCTTTCAAAGAGCTAAGTAAAAGATGGTATATTTCTTTCTAACTGGTAAATTTGCTTAATTGCTGCAATTTACAGAGTGCCTTTCATTCTGTTGTTGACTCCTGATTTTAAGCTACTGTGATTACCTATACAGGAAGGCATAGGCAAAGCTACCATTAGTCCTGTGTGAAAACGTAAATTTAGGTGGCAACTACTAACAGTAGAAATATAAACCATACTGCTTTACTCTCAGTAGTCAGAACAGCAAAGGCAGGTAAAAGCCAGTTAAAATGTGAAGCTTAGCCACATGGTGTATTTTTGAGAACCCCAGCTGTTTGAGGTGTGAGAACATCTGTGATTGTCAACAGTTCATTAGAAAATTGCTGGCAATAAAAAAATGCCAGCCCCCCTCTTCCCCAAAGCAATTGGATTCCTGATGGTCTGTCTGTCTTCTGTATCATCTTACTTCTTTCACAGAGAGGCAAAATTTACAACACTTTTTTCTTCTGTTTCCCTCATGGTACAATGATCTAACATCATTATTGACTCCTTACACCAGATTTGAATATGCCATTGTTTCTCGGACAATAAAAACATCATTTGCTGAGCAGTCATCACATACATTAAATCATTGCCATATGTGTATTGCATTCCTCTGTCGTATTCCTTGGACAGAGCCTGGGTAAATTCCTTTAGCTCTATTTTTGACATGGTGGTAGTAATAACCAAGAAAGCTCCCATTCATAACTGGTCAGAACACTAAATTAATGTTTTATCAGCATACTTTGCACTAGTTTTATGATTGTGATCTCTGGTGTGGGACTGTACAGCAGTTTGCACATTATATCGAAAGTATGCTAAAGCCATGGGCAAAGAACCATTTTTAGGCTTACAATTAAATTAAGAAAAGAAAAAAATTAGCATGCTCCATCAGACCTGCCTGTAATGGGAACCTAAGACAGGCTATAAATCTGGATGTAGGATCTCCTTGGGCTTTACAGATCTCTTGCTGTTTGGATTCTTCTTCTCTTTGAATTTTTGGCTGCTTGCAGCAGAATTTCTATTGCTAATGTTGTCTCTGTGACACACAGTAAGGGGGCAGGAAAATGGCCTGCTATTTAGTGTCTCTTTTTCGCATATTTCTGCAGCTCCTCCTTATTTGGCTTCAGACCTGAAGCTGAGATCACATATGTATGGATTGAAATCTGTAGAAACATATCACTCAGCCATGTTTAGTGCCAGTATTTCAAAGTGCCAAATCACATTTTGGGGTTTCAGTACCACCTTGCTACATCACAGACTACTACTATTCACTGCTATCTACTCCTTGCAGCATATGTGTAATATTTATAAATACTTCCACAGATGAATGTGCATTTTTAGCTACAGGATGTTGATGGCTTTGACCTACTGTATAAAAACAATATAGTGCTTCTGATTCAGTAGTACTGAGTGGTAGAATTCAGTATTAGATATTTGAAATGAGCCAATTACAAAAACAAAGGTAGTTTATGACATTAGTTAATTGTTGTGGTTTTTTTTTTCTTTGTAGACTTTCTTCATAATTAAGGGCTTTACTGAGTAAATAAGGTCCCCAGTAGTCACCTTGGAACTGGGTTAACAGCACAAGAAGCTCCCTCTTACTAACCACATGTTCAGTCCCTATATATCTTTCCTATATACAAGTCCTTGTTCAATTTGCTTAAACTAATTACTGTGGACTTGGAAGAAATCTAACCAGGCTTTATTTAGAAGTACATGCAGTCTCCATCTGAAATTAGGGCCATGTTGTACAAATTATCATATGAACACAAATTAAGAGAAATCCTCTGCACTGATGAGTTAATAGTCTTGGTTGTCAAGACAAAGAATGGCAGAAAGGAGTAGTGTTGTCTCTGCTGCATGCTCTACACGCACAGACTGTGACTTACCTAAGATGTTGCAGAGAATGTATTACAACATCTAGAACTGAACTTTCAGGTATAAGAATATGCTGCCTTTATTACAAAACTGACCTCCATCTTGTCAGTCATTATGAACTCTGCAATCCTTTGATATTGGTACTGTGCCAGGACATGCATTGTCAAGGAAGCAATATAGCTAATGTTGGACAGAATTGTGCTTCTCTTTCCCTGCAGATGTCTTAGAGAAAAAGCATAGTTTGCCTTCCTGATATACATACTGCATCCTTGCCACACCGGTAGAAAATAAAGGATCATTTTACTATGTTCATAGAATGGTTTAAGTTGGAAGGGACCTCAAAGACCATCCAATTCCACCCCCCCCCCACCATAGGCAGGGACATCTTCCACTAGAGCAGGTTGCTCAAGGCCTCATCCAACCTGGCCTTGAACACCTCCAGGGAGGGAGCATCCACAACCTCCCTGGGCAACCTGTGTCAGTCTTTCACCACCCTCACTGTAAAGAACTTCTTCCTAAAATCTAGTTTAAATCTCCCCTCTATCCTGTCATTAGAAGACCTTGTAAATAGTCCCTCCCCAGCACTCCTGTAGGCCCCCTTCAGATACTGGAAGGCTACTATAAGGTCTCCTTGAAGCCTTCTCTTCTCCAGGCTGAAGAGCCCCAACTCTTGTAGCCTGTCCTCATAGCCTGTCCCTCATGTTTCAGAGCTGCTATCTGGTTCAGCATATCTCAGCAGCCTCCTTCCATTTCTAGGATAAGCTGTGTGTTAATGACATAAATATGTTTGCGAATGTTGTGCTGCACAACTTGACTGTGTGCATTGACTTTTGAGAACAATTTTTTCTCCTTTAGGTTCAATTGATCCTGCCATGTTTTTTGGGGGTATCCTCTTAAGTGAATATATTGTCTGTGAAGAAGTGAATGAAAACTCAGTAGATGTAGAATACTGACAGAAATGCTCTGAGAAATCTAGCCATGGTGTGTAAGACACTACCATCTCTTTGCTGTCCATGTCATCCATCCACCCAAGGTTACCAACACTACAGCAGACCTGACAAAATCAAATATAGGAGAGTGTGCTTCAGCCTTTTCAGTTCAGAGACCAGAGACTTAAATCAAGTTTAACGTTTGCTGACAATATAAGCTGAGCCACCAAGCCTCACACCATTCTGTGGTATCAGCTCTGCTGTAAGGGAAGTGACCAAAGGCTTGCACAGCAGAGAAGGACAGTGTGTCTGAAAGGCAGCTAAGGGAAAAGACCTTGTGAAATCAAGTGCAGTGAGATCTCTGATGACCAACATGTTTGAAAACATGCAGTGGCAACACTTTCTGAGAGCACTTGCAGGCATCGTGTAGTTTTAGATGCCAAATCAAGCTCAGAGGCTATATGCCTCTTGTGCTGTAATTTGGACCTCAGTGGTAATGAAATGGGTTGTAATCTCTCGAGACAGAGATGAAATTCCTGTAATAGTAAGATTCTAAAATGTTACATTTTCAGTGAAATCAGTAGGATTTGCAGATCAGAAAATACTGTCAAGGCATTTTGTATACCATTGATATAATTTATAAATACTGGGTTGATACCTTTAGCAAAAAAGATCTAATGTCCAGGTTTGGGGTTTATTTTTGCATGAAAAATGACAATGCAGAGGTGGCTCATTAAATACTTTACAAAAGGACAAAATACTGCTGCTGTCTGTGACATTTTGGTGGGGTTTGGGGTTCTTTTTGCTTTTTTAGGAATGGGAGGGAATTAGAGAGACTTTTAAAAATGTCCATTCTAGTTGAAAAGTTACACAAGCAAACATGTTTGACCAAGATGCTGAATTGTAAAGTTTGATATTCCACAAAGCTAAACAATCAGAAGCAATGCTGCCAATAAAAGATATTCATTTATTTACTTGAGGTGCCCATTGTTAGCACTAATAATACATTTCAACATATTGAAATTGCCAGATAATTCTTTTGTGACTTTTATGCTGGATGATATTGTTATTTAAATGAACCTGCAGACAGCACTGTAATGAAGAAATGCATGTTTTGCCTAACAGTTATCAACCAGCATTCCAGCAAAATGAGAATTTTTCCCTCCATTCATTCTGAGACGAAGCTGGGGGTCACTGTTTTCAATATGGACCTTTTAAAAGCCTTTCAGCAGTGAATAATTATAAGCCACAGCTTCTGAAATTACCTGTATTCACTGTAGGGAAGAAGAAACTTTTATCATTTGTAATGAAGTAGACTGGCTCGTTCAAACTTTGTAAGCCTTCCTTAAAATGGTGGTGGCATTGTGCTGATTTAGTATTAGGTGGAGTAATGAAACAAATTGATTTTTAAATATACAGATACCTTTGTTTGTTCCATTTTACTTTTCTTAAATTTTGGCTCCATCTTGTCAAGTGACACAGCTGGAAAAACTACGAGCTCTCGTGTAAATAACCTTATCTGTACAAATTGCTGTTTCCTAAAACAAATGTTATTTCATTTGGAGTTTCAAATTCATTTTGCACTTTTATTTGAAGATTGGGGGTTTGAAACTGTTTTGGTCATGCTAATTTTTCTATATTAAGTTTTAGATTTTTTTTTTTTTTTTTATAGTTCAATACTATGCAGAAGATAGGGATTGGAAATATGGCTTGCAGCAATAGGCTTTGGACTTCTCTCTTTGTTCTTAAAAACAAACAGGTTGGCAATATTCACTGGTGTAAAGCAACAGAAAAGTCATTATCTGGGGAGTTTGTTGGGTTTTTTTTTAAATGATATACAACGATTTGTTAATTATTGCCAGCAAAAAGCATGCAGCTGTACTTCTGAAAATGCGTGTTCCGGTTAATGAAAAACATTACCCTGCAGCCTCTGTGGGGTTTTTTCCACTTGTAAAAGTGGTTTGAGTTTTGCTTTTTGGGTTGGTTTGGGTTTGGGTTTGTTTTTAAGAAGAAACTAGCCCACACTTTTCCTAAGTGGGATGCTTAGGCAAGGGCTAATTCAAGCCTCACCTTCATACAATAAGCAAGGATAGAGTTAAAGGTCGAGAGTTTCACTTTTTAATTCTTTTAAAGTGAAACACCTTTTCCCCCACCTCTTGTCTTTAACTAAATGGCAGATTGCAAATTAAGTTGATTGTTTTACTCAAATATGCTTTTCTTGTTATTTGAATGATTCGGAAACTCAATTCCCACACTCCGAAATTGATTTCTTCTCTGTCCTGGACAGCACCAATGTTAGCATCACTCAAAACCCACATAACCTGCAAAATAATGAAATCTAGCTTTGTAGATAAAATGCTTTCATAGTAGCTAGAAGTGTTAATTGTGTGTATGAAGCTGTTTAGACTGACTGACGCTGCTTTCTTATTTCTCCAACAGAGGAGGCAGTGAGAATAGCAACCTGATAGAGATAGATGATGTTGGTTTTAAATCTGAGCTTTTTTTAACCTCCTTCTCAAGTAACCATATTAATGGATGGGCAACCAGGTAGTTTGTAGTTGTATATGTCTATCACCCAACTTGCTAAATATTTATTAGGCCAGAATTTTGCCTGCATGTTTAGTCATATTTAAATAAGGGCCATATGTTCAGTATTCTGAGAGGCTGATCCATATTTCATTCAACTGTTTAGTAAACTTTCTGTCTTCTGTCCATGTACTCAGGCTCCCAAGCTATGGTAACACACACAACTAGGCGTCTAGAAGAGCAAACATAATCCTTATTATGTATCCAGCAATGTTTTTGTGCTATGAAATAGCTAGGACCAGGATCCTTTGGCAGCGTACAAATACAGAGCAAAGAGTTGCCCCTCCAGAGAATTTACATCCAGATGGCTGAGGCATATAAAGATATTTTCTCAGGGTAACAAGTTGCCTCTTGTCAGCTAACAGGAATATGCATTCTCAGCAAATGCAGAGTAATTCAAGCTGATTTAGCCCTTTCTCCTGTGATGACTTTTAAACCCAGCGACAGGAGACAACAGGTGGATATTAGCAGATGGAGAAGCACAAGAAGAGAATAAGAAGGTCGACTTCATAGGTAGTGGGCTCAATGTTGCAGCAGCACAGTCATTGTCAAGCTTTTTTTCCTGGCATCAGAGTTAAGAGGAGGCTTGAGAGGGGATTTGAAGGAGGATAACGAGGCAGCTTTGTGGACATGAACAAGGAGCTCTACCCAAGCATGAGGGCAGCAGGGGAGAAAGCACAAAGATCCTTGCTTGAAAAGGTAACAAATGGGTGATGGAGCCTACTGTCAGGGGCTGACTGGAGGTGGGAGCTCTCCCCTCTGGAATAAATGAATGAGAATAGGTTGGGAGGGGATTAGGCTGAGAATGCTTTGAAAGAAAAAGCAAGTAGATTATGTTTATATAACAAAAAAAGGGAAACCACAGCAAAGAAGAGTAACAATGGTCAAAGTGATGAGCAAAGAAAATGCTGCTATCAGAAATATTCTTCAAGCTTTTCCAAAGCTGCCCTTTCAAGGCACAGAAGGAAGAGGTGCATTGTAATGATGGCTTTGTATGCATCCCTATCATAACCAACTACTCACAGTTGCTTTCTGAAACTGAGAAATTATCAGTAGACATTTCCTAAGCTTCACATCTACCTTTGAGGTGAGCAGTTATATTGTCTGAGCCAGAAGAATTTTCGTGTTCTTTTTTATAAGGAAATGGGACAAAAGTACACTTTCCTGCTGGGAAAAAAAAATTACTAGTCTCTTCCTTTTCTTTTATTTTTTTAATTATTACAAGAGTGGACTTGTTGCTTTGTTAATTTGTCAGAATCGTTTAAAATTCAGCTTTGCAGATTTCTCAGTCCGTTAAAACCACTGATTTTGTTATGCTCTCAGATGTGCAGTTTTCATTGTTTGCTTCTGACAAAAAAAATCACTGCCTTTTTAAAAAGGGTGTTTACTTCCAGGCGCCTTACAGCAAAGCACATATCTGTCCTTAGGCAACCATATTCCTTAAAATCAGGGAAAAAAAGCCCTGTAATTAAGGATGTGCTGTGTTCTTATATGAACCATCTGTTGTTGATGGAAAGGCAAGACTAGATGATCTGAACTGGCCTGTTAGTGCATGATTCTGTCCTTTGCTGGTGACCCAAAATGTAGCTTGGCCCCATCACTTCTGTACTCTGTGCCAATGGAGACCAGTAGGTTGCACTGGCAATATCCATCCTTCTTGGAAGAGCACAGTCAGCACTATGGCTCCTGTGGCCATTGCCACCTCACATCCATATTGCTATGCTGAAAATCCTTCCTTAAGTCTTTTGGGTTTGCCTCCTGCATAAAAGACACATCTGCAGTTTATTAGGCAGAGAAAACAGAAAAGGTTGATGTCAGTGCTGCTAAATGGATGAATTTAGCAGTGAGTGGTAAGCTGTGTCTGCATGTTTTGGTGTCAGGGTGGCCTTATTACTGTACAAACTTACAGGAGATTTTGTAGTCAGTTGCAAAGCTGCATGATGGTTTTGACATGTGCCATATATAGAAGGGTGCACTAATCATTGATTTAATATAATGCTTAGCCCTGTTGTGAACACTGCCATTTGTTTAGCACACAAATCATGTTAAGCCAACCACCAGATATAATTTTGGAAATTGATGGAATATTCTTATAAAGAAACACAAAAGATTTTACAGATTGAATAAGTTCATTGTCTTAGTGACCAGCTGGGGAGGGGGAGGCCGTCCTCTTTAATTTTTTCTTCTTTTAAAAGTACTTTGTGGCTCAGCAGCGCAGACACTGCATATCTTTGTGTCCTCACACAGTCACCATGTTAATAGCTGTTTGCTAGCTGTGGTCAGTTAATTTAAAAAAGCTGGCACACTGGTATTATAGGTCGCAATAGATTGTTCTTGAATCAAATGTAGTATTGTTGCTTCAAATCAAACCCCTACCCATGTCAAAATTCATTAGAACTCTCTAATTTATAATGTTTGAAAGAATGAACCTGAGATGATATGAGAAGAGATTCAGTTTCTTAACATTTTCTCAAGCCGTGCATCATCCTGTTCCTACTTTGCTCTTACTACATTTATAGACTCAGTAAGGGGTTGCTATTGGTTGGGGGATCTAGAATTATTGAATAATAGAATGGTCTGGGTTGGAAGGGACCTCCAAAGGTCATCTAGTCCAACCCCTCTGCAGTCAGCAGGGACATCCTCAGCTAGATCAGGCTGCCCAGAGCCCCACTGACCCTCACCTGGAATATCTCCAGGGATGGAGTCCCAACCATCTCCCTGAGCAATCTATTCCAGTTTTCCACCATCCTCATAGTATAGAACTTGCTCCTAACATCCAATCTAACTCTACTCTTTGCTAGTTTGAAGCTATTGCCCCTTGTCCTATGACTGCAGGCCTTTGTAAACAGTCTTTCTCCAGCCTTCTTGTTGGCCCCCTTCAGGTACTGGCAGGCTGCTCCTAGGTCTCCCTGGATCCTTCTCTTCTCCAAGCTGAACAACCCCAGATCCCTTAGCCTGTCTTTGTAGCAGAGGTGCTCCAACCTCCTGATCATTCTTATGACCCTCTCCATCAGGTCCGTGTCCTTTCTATGCTGAGGGCTCCAGACCTGGACACAGTATAGAGGAGAGTAAAGTGGCAGAATCACCTCTCTGGATCTAGCATCTAGCACTTCTTTGTTTTGTTGCAAGTATGAAAATAGATTATAAAATGTTCACTGACATGGGTTTGAGAGACGATATGCCCAATCTTCAGTTCTCATTTCTGAAAGGTTCTTAGTCCTGTGGATGCTGTCTGATATGCCTATTACGCGCGGATGAGCATAGTAGCACTTCAGTGTAGATAAGGAGAGGTTCTGTAGACCCTAAAAAATCAACCATACACGCTGCTGTACTCTTGCTTGCTACTTTTGACAAAGATGGAGTTTCTGGTCAAAAAGAGGGAGAAAGAGATATATACAGACCTAGTATCCATTGCCCTTTTCTCATCCATCCAAATAGTCATGAGGCTGTGTCTAGGGGAGCTGTGGGCAGTTGATCCAAATGTCTGCTGCTAGGAATAACTTGGATTCAGAAATTAATAAGTACAAAAACCAGAGGCACTTTCTCTGGAAAAGTCAGTAAACAAAAAAATTAGCTGTGTAAAATATGAATCTTCAGTCTGAATTAGAGCATAGGATTTTGCCCTTCCAGCTCAGAGGAGACCATGATGATTATGGAGCTGTTGTCTTTTCTGGAGTGAGACGAGTGTGTGCACATTTGTCCTGGCTTGGATTCAACCGGCAGCTGAGCCCCACATAGCTACTCACACACTGCTCCCTCCACATCTAGTGGGATAAGAAGGAAAATGGTTGAAAAAGGAAAAAAAAGAGGGTCAAGATAAGGAGAGTATATCAGAACAGCATGAAGAGAGAAGAAACAAGAGGAACTGGTGTACACAGCACTGGTGAGGCCTCACCTCAAGCACTGCGTGGAGCTCTGGGCCCTTTTCAAGAAAGATACTGAGGTGATGGAGCAGGTCCAGAGAAGAGTGATGAGACTGGGGAAGAAACTGGAGGGAAAGTCTGATGAGAGACTGAGGGAGCTGGGGGTGTTCAGCCTGAAGAGGAGGAGACTCAGAAGGGAACCTTATCACACTCTACAACTACCTGAAGAGAAGCAGTAGTCAGATGGGGGTCAGACTCCTTTCCCAGGCAACTTGTGATAGGACAAAAGGCATGGTCTGAAGCTGTGCCAGGGGAGGTTTAGGCTGGATGTTAGGAAGCATTTCCTCATGGAAAGGGTAATTAGAGACTGGAATGGACTTCCCAGGGAGGTGGTGGAGTCACTGTCCCTGGAGGTGTTTAAGGCAAGCTTGGATGTGGTGCTTAGTGACATGGTCCAGTCAGTGTGGTAGTGTTAGATCATAGGACAGACTTGATGATCTCAGAGCTCTATTCCAGCTTCAATAATTCTGTGAATAACACTAATACTGATGAAATAGGGTATTAAACAAGTAACAAAATGCAGCACTGAGCCACAACAGCCCAGCCTGACCTGACTCATCCTCCTGAGCCTTCCCCATCAAAGCCACCCCACCAGCACTTGTCCCAGATGGCCTTCCTAAGGTCAGTATGACACCAACTATTCTCCATTGGCTGGTTCAGCTGCCTATCTTCACTGTGGCTCCTTCCACTTATTGTGGATTGTGGAAAAAATTAACCCTGTCCTAGCCAAACTCAAGGTACTATCTCTTTTCTAGTTTATCATATCGGATCTCAATCATTGCTGATGTGAGCTTAAAAAAACTGTGCAGAGTGAGAAAATTAATTCCCACTGATTGCCATCTGTGGACTTCAAAAAATGACCCTGTGCACTCAATCACAGCATTGCAGAAGGGCTTCAGCTGGAAGGGACCTTAAAGATCATCCAATTCCAACCTCCCTGCCGTGGGCAGGGACACTTCCCACTAGCCCAGGCTGCTCAAAGTTTCATCCAGACTGGTCTTAAACATCTCCAGGGAGGGGCCATCCACCACCTCCTCAGGCAACCTGCTCCAGTGTCTCACCACCTCCACAGCAAAGAACTTCCTCCAATGTCTAATCCAAATCCATCCTGCTCCAATCCCAAACTACTGTCCCTCACCCCACCATCACAAACCTCTGTAAAAAGTCCCTCCATGTGCACCTCTGCACAGAATATTGTCTGTCATACACTTGAAAGCCAGCATATAGCTTCCCTATTCAACACATAAAGCAAGGAGGACATAGTTGTATCATAGAACTTAAGCACCTGTAAGGGATGCAGAAGTAAAATGTGCACCATTTTAAGTCCCCCCAGTTGAATTCTGCACACACATAACTGGCAAGTATTATGGAAAGGAAAAATATCACTTCTTTAGGCCAGTGAGAAAATTCTCTAATGGTGGAGATGTCTAAAAACAAACAGATTGCTTCCATGAGGAATTTAGAAAGAAAAATGTGCTAAGTTATAGTCACCATTAACATTTGTTGAACATTCTACTTATTATTAGTGTTTCGTATACTTTGGGTTCAAACATTCCATGAAAAAAGAGTGGAATAACTGGGGTAACACTAAGCAGATGGTCCTGTATGTGGAATTTCTAAAGCTTTTTGTGTACTTTATGTTGAAGATAACAAATCACAGAGGTCAACAGCTAGTGTCAGCTTGTGAGAAATGATTGCACTTTTTAAGGAGGAAAGGCTCTTTAGGTCTTAGTTGTATTGGTGTCAGGGATTCAATTTTGTGATTTTCATGCGGAAATGAAAATGCTTCCAAGTGAGACACACCACAGAAGAAATATTTAAAGAGAGGTTTGTTTAGATTCCAAAAACTAGGTTATCTTAGACACATTTAGGTTCAGGACATCTCATCCTTGCTTTTCATTTAATTATGTTTCTATTTTATCTTTGGCATCTGCAGAGGATAAAATATAGCAATAAATAAGAATAGAGCTAGCTGATGAAAAATTAAGGCTCTGCAATATTGTTTCTTTATATGGTGTTAAGGTAAAAAAAATCAGAAATAAAATCTGCAGTATGATTTACTTTTTGATAAGTAGCTTCATATATTTTAACATTTCCTAAAAGTATCTGTCTGCTCCATGGCATATCTAAGTCATCCATCCCTGTAGTATCTTGCCAGGTCACTACAGTCTTGCTGAAATATTCTGATGCAGAGTTTCATCCAAATAGATAAACAATGTTATGATGGTGTCATCTATAGCCTAGACACCTCAAGGGATTAGTAATTAGTTATATAGCATTTCACTTAGGGATTATTACTTAAGATCAGACTCGAATTGTCACTTCTAGCCATGGGCTTGGCAAGTTGAAACAGTGGTTTCTTTCTGATCCTTCTCAATGAGGTAATGCCTAAGTCATCTGTTGCAAAGTAGAAATAGAAACTGCTATAATGCAGTTTGAGAAATCAATTCTAGAAATTAAATTGTAATACCTAATATCTAGAATTGATTTCTCAAACTCATTTTTATGTAAGAGCAATGAGGCAACTTTTAAACTACTGTCTGCCTGTTCCATGAGTGCATATGAAATCAGCTTCCAGATACATAGCCAGAGAACTTTCATTAGTGTTACATCCACTAAAGGCAAGAGTGATGTAGTTTCAAGTATATATGCCAAAGGTTGTTGCATCACAGGAAACAGGAGCAATGAGATGAGCAATTCAGAGCTAATGATCTTTCTTTCATAAGACCATCTCCTTCCTACAGCTCAATAAATAGAGCTAGATAGAGATCTAGGAGCTACAAAAGTGGAAATCCCCTTAAAATGGAATTACATACCTATGGCCAGCTTCTAGACAGACTTCAGAGAAATTAACTGTTCTGGAAGGTGTGCAGCAGTGGTCTTAACTTTCTGTTATAAAGTTGAAAACTCCATTTTGTTATAATTCTTTTCTTCAAATCGGTTTTGAGGTCAGAAATTAGCCTATACTCTCTGCAAAGGAGACTATTTTAGATTTTCTGCTCAGGGTAGGCCTCTTTTCTAACACAGACAACACTTTACCCTTTGCATAACTCCATAGACTAGGGCTGTCTATTTTGACAGACATTTGCTGTTAGTGGCAATAGAAATTCATGTTTGACACATGTTGTGAAACAATGTAGAGGTTTATTCAACAGAGTATCTTCCACAGATGAAGCATCCCTAAGCATTTTGCAAAATGGTGCCATTTTCTAGAACCAAAGGTGGAGACAATAAAAGAACCAAAGGCGGAGACAATAAAAGAACCAAAGGCAAAGGAGCAAAGGTGATCTTCCTAGTGGAAATAAAAGCAGATTCTTATGGACCAAACTGTGCTTTATTAGCCATTTTAGCCCCAGTGGCTGTGATGCAGGGTAGATGTAGAAGGGTGAGAGGATACTATTGCATGTGTGTGTTGTGTTACTTGTAATGTGGTGGGTGGTATGTCTGTGCTATTTCCATTGTCACAAAATGACCATGCACGATGCATTCATGGGTCTCATTGCGATGACTCTACTCATCATATCTTCCTTGCTTAACATGCAATGGAAGCATGGCTTCTAGAAGATGTTAGTGTATTCTCATAAAGGCAGACAGCCTACCTAGTGTTAAGCCAGGGATCAATAAACCTACCTGGGGGACACTTCTTTCAAATTTGTGAGGAGTTACAAAATGCAAAGAGACTGTCTGAAATGCTGTTTGAAAAAGGGGAAAAAATAAAGTAACAGGAAAGCAAGCATGTTTTCCCTTTTATTGTTTTAGGGGGTTGCATCATATTTTACTGCTAATTCTAGAGCAGTGGTAAAGACTGGATCAGGAACTGAGATTTTGAGCTCTGTGCATTCATGAATAATACTTTCTGTTGCGCACCTACATCTATGTCTTTATGCTTTGGTTTGTGTTATGCACACTTGTGCAAAGGTGCATCTCTAAATGCGTTTAAGTTTTGCTTGTGATGTTAGATGTGTAGTTAGCTCTATTGTTGCATCCTTTTTTGAAATGTTTCCTTGAAATGTGTACAAATTTAGGGTGGGAGAGACCTTGTTTCGTCTGTAAATGCCTTGGTAAATGCCTGTTAAATTTACCTAGTGGTAAATGTACTGGAGCTTAAGAAATCACTAAAAGAGGTACCTGAATGCTCCTGAAAGTGATTTAGTGTGAGTTGACACAGAGCCAGCAGGTCTCTGTTACCAGTTCCTGGGCAGTGACTATAGCATGAGCTTCCCTGACGTGTGAGCAGTTGATGTTGGCAGTTCTTCTGTTCTCATGCTACTAGAATCCCTGGCCTCTCCTCTATAATTACCACAACCTGCACCCTTCACACTCAACAGGTGCACACATATTCCACTTAGCCTCACCCAGACTGGGTGCTGTAATCCATAGCTGTTTCCTCCTGATGGGAAATCCCATTGGTTTGTGGGAAAAGGACTCAGGCACCAGGTTTGCATCTCATGAGTCCAACTGTAAAGCCCCCACAGGCAAAAAGGTTTAAGTCTAGGGCTGAACTGTTGCAGACTAGTAACAGTAACTCAGCTGTGGACACGGAGAGGGTGGAATGGTACATATGGAAAAAGTTTGCTATATATTTAAAGCAAAAAGACAATTTTGTTTTGACTCAGGACAGATGATTTTACAAAACTTCACAATGTGTAGAGGTACTGAAGTCGAAGATCAGCAGATTATTAAATTATTATTTGCCAGGTATTCATGGGCTTTTGGACTTTCTAAGGGCAGTCCACAATCCAGAGGCTCTGCAGAAACCTGGGAGAAGGGCTGTCCTCTGCTTTGAGAAGCTCACCTTCTCAGCTCTGTTTCCAGATGCAGAAAAGCAGTAATCCTGAGTAAATGTCATATTGTTGTTCAATGGTAGTAGTAAAAATTGGGATTGGGGTGTTTGCAGTGTGAAATCTCTTGCTGATTTGAGCCCTGATCTTGTGAATACTTACCATTATGTTTATTGTTATGTAGATGAATACTCCCACTTGGTACTCCAAGTTGTGTACGTAAATGTTTTCATAAGTCTTAGAGATCTGGTTTGGTAAGTGCAGGCACAACGTCTGTAATACAGTCTCATCTGCTTCTGAGATCCTGAATCTCTGCCTGGAGCTGACTAGATTAAGTTTTTCATATTACAAGCGTGATTTACGTGTGGCAAGAGTGGTTGGTTGGGATAGATTGGAAGAAAACATATCCCACCCATTAGCAAAGAATGCAATAATTAGGAAAGGAAGGGACCCAACTCAGAATGCCTGATATGACTCAGAATTGTGTCCTTGAGTCATTATGCAGACAAAAACCTCACCACCCTCTTCAGTGCAAGTTTTGCATGAGTAACAGCTGTCACAGTCAGAGCATTAATCAGCTGAAACACCACACAGGTGGAGCATGAGAAGCCACCTTCTGCACTAGAGATTGAACATAAAAATCATTTTTCATGGGGTCCGTCTGTCTGTGCTGCTCTAGCTACAGCAGTTCAAATCTCCAGTGTAGCTCTGTTTCTCCACTGCCACAGGAAGTTTTTGTACAACGTCCTCTTTTAAGCATAGAGGGGAAAATACAGATTATATTTAAATGCTAGAGAGACCATGATTTTGCCCTAAGCAGTGTTTCTCCTGCTTAAACTATTGCAACAAAAGACACACATATTTTATTTTAATTGATATATTAGTGTACTATGAACTCTTATCAATTGCATACAGTTAGTTAGATAAATAAACAGCTTACTTTTGATTGTGTATGTGTGTGTTAAAACACCCCAGGTTATTTTGCTAAATGATGTCATTTAGCATTCCCTGCTGTGTATAATGACTGTCTGTGAAAAATAGAGGTTTTTCTTCTGTCTCCTGTCCACCCTCAAATGAAAAAATCCTAATCAAAATAAGCACATCCTTTGAAATACAGACACATTCCACCTCCTCTCAGTTTGCATTATGTGATATAAGGATATGTAATGTGACAATAAATTAAAGATAAATTACAGTTGTTGGGGTTTTTTTTTATAGATTGTTCCTTATTCATTTTGGGTGATAAGAATTTAGTCTTAATTTCTGACATATTCATTTAATCAGCTAAATTTCCTAATTTGTATTATTACAGATAATTGCCAACATATATTTATTCTTAAAACTTTATTTGTTCAATTAGAAGGTAGATTTCAGCCTTTATCTTTGTAGGTAACTGATCCAAGACAGTTTTATGTAAATGGCTTAATTAATTGGTACCCTTCAGTTGAAACAGCAACTTACAAAGGAAGTAATCCTTTTCGAGTGGCATAAGCTGTTTAAAAAAAGGCAAAGGAAAAAAACCCACAATACTTTTCTCAGGCACCTTGGCACACAATTATAAGCTGTTTGACAGAAGTAAATGTAATAAACTGCAAGGCTTCTTCCAAAATTATGTCTTTTCAGTGCAATTAAAATAGCATCAACCTTAAGTGCAGTAGTCGTCAAATCTACATTTATTAAAAGACTTAATTATGCAGAATTACAAAACCTTCTTATAAATGGCTCAACATGTTGGTGTTAAAGATGTGATCTGTGTGGCCTACTTAGTAAGTTTACAATCTCTCTCAAGTAATTAGTTGTTTCCGAGTGTTTTGTGTGTGCTGCTCTCCCTTTCAGGCTATCCTTGGAAACCTCTGCCACACAATGCTGTTAGAGGATGTAGTGATGGAACTTTTTCATTATGGCCATCAGACAACAGCACCAATCACTCCAGGTGACTGTCTTTCACTGGTGCTGTTGTTTTCACAGCTGAGTTTGCTTGCTTTTCAGCTACAAACTGGTGTCCTGACATATAGACTGGAAAGCAGAAAAGAGAGTTTTGGGTGTTCTTTTTCATTCTGTCATGCACTAAGGTCCAGTTGTTGCAGAAACTAAGCCTTCAAGCACTGTGCTCACTCATACTGTGCTGCTCTATGAAAGTAAGGGGCACTCCATAGTGGAATTAATTTAAAACCTAAAAGAAGATTGTTGAGATCTCATTTGTGCTGGTAAATCTCTGCCTTTCCCAAGCAGATCAAAATAGCCGTAGTTCTGAGTGTTTGTGTGACACAGTGTGGACCTCTTTCTTAGGTTCATGCCATCCCTTCATAAAATGGTGGGAGGAAATAATACTGGATCTTTTTAAAGTTAACCAATTTTTTCATGTCATTAATAAGGGAAATTAGCAAACACCCACTGCAGCTGCTTACCTCCTCTGCTGCTCACGGTTCCGCTTGTATCCAAACTTCATGCCAAACTGGTGTTCCTGGAGGAGGGGGGAGAGGGTGAGTGGGTGAATGAATATGTCTAGAAATGTGGCAACTTTTCAGTAGAGATGCTCCTATGCTGTCCTCATTATTGTCCCATTTTATTTGGCAGAGTGACTCTTTTCCCCTTAAATGTGCAAGGGTTTAATTAATACATTCCAGTTGTCAAACCCAGTTCAGCTTGATGAGCAGGAGAGTGTAGAAAAGCTAGACTATTTGTTTGCATCACTAGGCAATGGGGAAATACCCACTCCATTGGTTTTCTTTGCAGTAGTGACAGCAGCGTTCTGACAGAGACAAAGGGATAAAAAATGTGCTGGAAGGACTAGAAGAATTAATTTGTAATAGATAATTGGATCTGTATGGCAATGATATGAGTTTGGAGGAAACTCAAGCAGAATATCTCTCTAGGTTTTTTGGTTTCACTCTGTCAAAGTAGCATCTTCATACCTTTTGCATTTTAAAATTTGAATAAGAATATACATATATCAGTTCCTTATTTAGCTGCCCCATCCATTGTCTGACAAAGGTCTGGACAGGATTGTTTTTATTCTATTCAATTAATACATATGCTGTATGCTGAGAAAGTGATATGCTGTTAGTGTTAACTTTCCTCTCTTGCAAAAGTTAATTTTACTCTTGCACCAGCCTCCAAGACACCTCAGTCTTTTGAGTTTTGCAAGCCTCATCTTTGTTGCTGACTGATTCTACAGCAGATCCTCAGCAAAGGGCGTAGTTCAGTGCTACAAGAGATAGTCTCATCCAGTGGAAGCATGTGTCCCTCCTGTGAGGATACTCAGCATCAAGACTGAGATGTTACTTGAGTTCAGTTCCATAGAGAGATAGTGATGAAAACAGAGTGCTGCAGGGATTGACTCCCAACAGCTTTGGCTGCTAAGGTGGGCTACATAGTGTTGGTACCAGCTGCTGATACTTCAGAGTTGGCAAATTTGTCCCTAAATATATCTTAGGTGCAGTAATCAAACGTAGAGGCCACACATCACCATGGCTGGTAACAGAGCAACTAACAAATGATGACAGTGCATTATTATTTTTTTTTTTAATCTATTTTAATGGAGGCTGATCAACATTGTTTCCCTCCTTTTTAAAAGGTGTTACAGGTGATTCCTCAAATTATAAACCTGGGAGGCACCTCAGTATAAAGAAATATAGTTGAGAGAATGATTAAAGATCAAGTTGTAAAGGACCTAGATGAGGATAATATGATGGGGACAAATCAGCATGATTTCTATAGCCTGTCAGGTTTCTTTGAAATAGTTAACAAATAATGGATAAAGGAGAACCAGTGGATATAATTTATTTAAACTTTCAAAAGGGTTGGATAGAGTCTTTTAAAGGAGGCAATTAAGGAATCTTGCTAACAATGGGGTAGGATGTAAAGTCTTGTCATGGATTTAAAACTGATTTAAGGACTGAAAGTTAAAAGTAAGATTAAATGTCTGTTTCTTACTGCTAGAAGGAGACAATAATGGGTGTTCAGGAGTGGGGCTAGGAATGGAAGACTTCAGGCTTTTTAACGTATATATTTTATCAAATTGCTATTGTGCATAGAATATAATTAGGTAGTATTCCCTAGGAAATACTGTAGGTTAGTATTAAGGATCTGTGCTATACAGACTGCTCTAGTGCTGTCGTGCTGCATTGAAAAGGAAAAGAAATAGAAAAATAGGATGAACAATAGCAATAACACTTCCCCAAAAAAGATGCTTCCCCCCTGAAAAAAGCATCATCTGCTTGTCACATCACCTAATCTGAACTACAACAACTCATGAAACACACCAGCCCCGATGGAAGGAGAGCATCAAATTTCAGTCTAAAATGTCCAGGGTAGTCTTATCTGGCCTTTGGTGAACTTGCCGTGTCTGCCCATTTACTGCAGTCAGTTTTCACTGCAGTGGATCCGTGATCTCTGCCAGTGCTGGCATTGAGGCACTCCACTCCTGAGACAGCTCTAGCCTAAGGTAGGACTGAGGAGAAGAGGATATGTAGAACACTTCTACAAAACTTGACTAATTTTGGTTTAAACTGGCAGAGGGGAGATTTAAACTAGATGTTAGGACACGGTTCTTTACAGTGAGGGTGGTGAAAGACTGGCATAGGTTGCCCAGAGAGGTTGTGGTTGCTCCCTCCTTGGAGGTGTTCAAGCCCAGGCTGGATGAGGCCTTGAGCAACCTGTTCTAGTGGGAGGTGTCCCTGCCTATGGCAAGGGGTTGGAACTGGATGATCTTTGAGGTCCCTTTCAGCCTGAACCATTCCATGATTCTAGTTGAGTGGATAAGATCTGCCACAGAAAAAGTAGAGGAAATGCATGTGACAGAAATATGCATACAGTTAGAGCAAACTTGTAAGCCCTGAATCTGTCATAAGTCATCAGACAAGTGACACTGGTGCCTTGCCACTCAGGTCCATGAAGACACCTCCAGGTGGAATAACTGAGAAAGAGATAGGAAGTTTTACTCTCTACAGGGTGTGTCCATATTTTTAAGAGACTGTCTAGCCCAAATAATAGGTATCCTCCCCCATCATCTAGCAAAGATGGACAGATCTTTCAGAACAGTTAGAGATGTTGACTAGGAAATTCCAGGGGAGGGGAAGAAAAAAACCCAACAAAACCAAACAACCCCTGTTATTATTTAACATGTGGAGGAGAAGAGTGATCAATTATGGAGCAAATACCACAACAAAAGCTAATCAGAGGCTTACACTTACTATCCTGAAAGTTAAATGTCACATTTATTTAATGGGTGACAGGAGTGAATATGGAGAACACTTCTTTACCCTGGTAATAGGCATCTCTTGGCACAGGGTATTGCTGCAGACAGCCAGTTCTTAAATCTTGTAGCAGGGTGCATTATCATGAAGAGTATCATCTAACAGTTAGCTAAGGTCTGCCTGCTACTGAATAACACCAAATAAGATCCCTCACGTTAGTGCAGATTTCTGCAGCTTGAATTTAATGTGCTCCTGATGAATAGACTATCAGTAATGAAAGCAAATGCAGTGGACTATATTTAAGCACAGTAGCGGAATGATATTTTGATGGTTCATTCCTTTGATCTTCTGTTGAATTTTAATTTGCCTACAGTGGTTTCCCAGTTTCAATTAGTACACAAAACAAACTTTGCTTCTTTTCTGAGATTATGTTCTTCATTATACGTTGCTGTAGTTTTATGTGTTGTTGCCAAGAAATCTGCTTTTGACAAATTGCACAGGAGGCATTTTGAGATTGTGATGGAGTTGATTGAGTTTTGGCCAAATCCTGTACACTTTTATCACTGAAGACTGAAATACAGATGCTCGTTACACTAAAATATATAGAATTTGCTTTGGCCCTGAAAATCTGTGTCACATTTTAAAATAACCAATTTGGGTACAATTTGAGTTAAGTGGCAAGTAAACAATGCAAATGAAACTGTTTTGTTAGCTAGAAAGTAATGGAAAATCTGCAACTAATTATAAATTGGCAATATCCAAGTCTCCAGAAAGCTGAAAGGAATACTTTGCTGATATACTGTTGAGTTGTATTCAAAATTAACTTACCCTGCACAGTTTGTGCAAGAGATTTTGTTGCTTATGGTAACTTTAATTTCAAAAACCTGAAGCTCAGATTTCATTAGAAGGAGAGTGTAATTTTTTTAATCAACGATGACTCTTAGCGTGTGTGATTTTTTTTTCCCCATTTCACATGGGCCTTGAGGTTCAGCTTTTGTATGCGAGTTTGAATTTCTTCAGTGTTTGTCAGTATTCTGAGTTTTGATTGGCACCTTCATTGTGTTTTTCAACTCATCACCTCAACACATTTCTCCTGCATTAATGTAGCTATACAATACCTTTGAGAAATAAGAATGTGTTGTCACATACAAGAAGACATTCTTTGCTTGTATTTGGTTGGGAAGAAAAAAAAAAGTATGGGATTGGCTGGAAAGCATCTATTGTCAATGCCACCTAGATCTGTAACACTAGGAGCTAGTCAAAACACCCAGATAATTGCCATGTGGATTTGTGCTGCCAGAACGTCTGCCGTGTGCGGACATCAGGTTTTGTTGAATATCAGCTTTTGTTGTTGAAGAATTAGTATTTAATAGGACAGTGTAAATACACTTCTTTTTCTATTTTTTTTTTTAAGGATAAATCAATGTGTTTACTACAACTTGGTTTAACAACCCTTGGTGTATGTAATATAAATCAAAAAGCATTTTGCAGAATTTGGTGAAGGAAGACAGAAGGAAATATTAGGCTTAGAATGCCTTGATACATCCTTTATCCTAGAGCAGCAGGCCATGTTGACAGGCTCAATATTGTGTCTATTTTGATCTTGTCATCAGTAGTCCCAAGAGTCTGCACAACAGGCAGGGGCCCACACTCTGTCCTCCTGCTTGAAGTAAATATTTTTAATCTCATTCAAACACAGAGCTATTCAGGTAGGCTACAGAAGATACGAAGTAAGATCAGCAGATTTTGGAGTGGAAAGATAACACTGTATTTATAGCTGTATTGTTCTGTATTATGCAGATTAACAAGCAGAAAGATACAGAGATTAAAAATTACTTCCTTGGCTCAGGTAGAGTAGCAGTAAGAGTCATGAGAAGAGCTCTTAGAATGCGAGGCTACCATTATGAAGTTGTATTCACCTGCTTGACAACTGCCTTCTTATAAAGCCTCCTTTAACAAACATTTTGACTGAGCCAAAGTCCAGACTTGATTTTTTTTACAGCCCTGTATTGTTTCTCCATAAACCAGTGTTAGGTGAATCACACATTCTTCTGATGCTATATTTTTAACACAAAGTCTTGTATTCAACAATGGATACAGCTACATTTTGAAACTTCCAAAATAACACGTAGAAATGTTCAGCACTGTCCAGCAATGCAGTGTGGGCTTAGGTATGGTGCTTGAAAAGCTGGGTAGGGGGCAAAGAAGCTGATGAAGGCTTTCCTAGTTAAACCTGAACAATCTCTCATTAAGAGGAAAATGCTTCATCCAAGAAGCAGCAATAAACCTCACTTCTTTCTCCAGTAAACATTTCCAGACAGGCCAGTCTTGTTGTCCTTGTGGAAGTAGCTCCATTCATACCATTCAGGACTCCAGCTTGTGGATACAGGTTACAGGATGAAGTCCATAAATACTAGGCTTAAAAAAAATCAAATCTGCATCCAGAGCATTTTGATAAATAGTTGGTTTGGGTCATGGAGAAGGAGGGGATAAAGCACTGGGGGAATGGAGAACATGAGTCATGACATTCAGACTTAAACTAATTTTTGAGCATAAATCACAATATAAAGTTTGAAGGGCTTGATCCTGCCTTTGGCTATACTGGTGTATATTGTTACATAGCCTGTAAAGTCAGCTACTGTTGCATATTAGATGGCACTGTGCACCCACATAACTAAGCTCTGAGATCTCAGTTTTTATAGGCTTTATTTTTTTAGATCCTATAAATGCTGCTGGACTTGGGTTTTGAAAATGTTGAACAGATGCAGCAAAAATTTCTTACACTTCCTACCCCACTTAGAACCCCAAATAATTAGTGGCTGTATTGCATTTTTCAATAAAGACTTCTTGGAGAGTTGTTTGGTGAGTAAGACCACACAGAATGTGTCATTGTTGCTGCTGCAGGTTTTGAGTTTATTTGTGTATTATGGGTACTGTATACCACATAATAATGAAAAGCTATATGCTCCAGTCTGCTGGTTCACTATACAGCCTGTGTGATTACAGATTGTTTGAGTAACAGTGGACTATTGAAACATCCAGATGTGCATGTTGCTAATTATGGGAATGCCCACAAAGGCAGATTATCTCTTTTGTTACCATTTCCATCACGTTTAAAAACAGGCAAGTGAAAAGCATGTAGGCTGTAAGTAAGGAGTAGCCACACATGCTGGAGATGAAGACTTTTCAGAATTAATTCCCAGGAAAGAAAGTCTCTTGATCTAGCAGAATGCATTTCTGGAGTGTAACCAGATGCAACTCAGTGCACAGGGGAGACATCCCAAAGTGGCAACTTCTGAAAGAATCTCCCAACAAAAATGGCCTGGCTTCATTCACAGCAGGGAATGTCCAAGTAGAGAGAGACTACCTGAGAAGGCCAGTGGTGGGGAGAGGTGAACTGAGCTATTGTCATTTTCCTGGCATGCTTATTAAAAAATATTACAGTAATGTGACATGAAATTTTGGAAGGACAGGCAGGGGAGCATATGAACTTGTCTTTCCAGAATTTAAGTCATTTTCACTTAACAAGCTGGAGCAGTGTCCCGAGGCGCCTTCAGGACGAACAGTGCTCAGGCTGTGAAGACGCAAATACCTTTCCAGGTACCACAATGGGGTGACAGTGTTTTTACATTGTCTTCTGTAAGTGCCATCTCCTGGCTTTGGAATAGAAAGAACATCATGTCTAATCATAAAGTAGCCCACAGTCACTTTGCTATGAATTGCATAGGAGGTGAAATAGAGAAGGTAGAAGGAGAAAATGCCAGTGGCAGAAATTCAGTGTGAGATCCAGACTGTTTGAGAAAAACATAGGAGCAGATGAAAGAAATGGTGTTGAGTGGCTTAGCTACCTGTCTCCTTAACAGCTCGTGATGAGAAGATAAGTAGTTCAGCACCCTTCACTCAGATTTCTTTCCTTTTTTATTTTCTTTTTCTTTCCCCAAAAGGTGGGGATTAAACTTCAGAAAGTCTGGATCTTGCTGCTTCTCTGGAAGAGAGAGAGGGATATCTGAATTCAGACTTAACCCCACTTTGTACAGTTTAATTTAAATAAAAATGATGAATTTCCTCCTCAGTGATTAATAGCCAAGTGTGGTGACATACAGTAACTGTGAGCTTGACCTTCTAGGTAGAGGATAACTGTGATGTTAAGTTGATTACACCATTTCCTCTGAATAAGTTGACAAGCAGTGAGCATGGTTTCTGTGACTTCTGATCTTGTAAATGCACACTTACATGTGATTTGACTGTTCCTCTGAAGCAAGGCTTGTGTTACATGTGACACGTGTTAAATAAATTCCAAATGGTCTGATGTGAGATCTGGAATCCCAACAGCCAGATCTGTGCAAATGGGCTGGTCTCCCAGGGAATTGCAGTATGAAATACTCTGGACTAGAATCCCCAATTTATCAGAGAAATTTCACATCCTCCAAAAAATCTCATAGGTTTATGAAGCAGGCTAATAAATCTTCTTCCTCCTCTTCCTTGGACTTGTAGACTGAATTCTTCTGTGTTACATGGAGTGAACCTTGCTTTCTTTTCTATCAGTGTTTCCTTCTCCCCCCAAAACTGAGTATGCCACAGATGTTAGATCTATCTACATAGTGCAGTGATAGGATGTTTATGTAGACATAGAAACAGCCTGCTTGCCAGCTAAAACTTATTGCATACTATTTTCGCTATCAAGCCTCAAAATCTACAGTGGAGGACAACTGCTGGCAACCCCCTGGGTGTGAAGGAAATGAAAGGAGTATTGGTGGGAAAGCAACCACTTCCATAAGTTGGTCCTGTGTTGCAAATGCAAAATTAGCCATGATTTTCTCTTATCAGAAAGTATGAGAGAATTGCTGCAAGGATCATAAGTGTCTCTGCCGCAGGGTGCAAATAGATTGTCTTCACTTGCCCTGGTATGTGATGTGAAAATAGCAAACTGACTGGAGATGGGGCAGCTGCAATGCAGTGGAGAGGACTATGTATGGCAGAGCTGCTCCTGCACGTGATGTGAAGTGCCCTTGTCACAGGCAGGGCTAGGAGAGGACTGTGGCCCCATTAGTCACATGGTAGATCTGCCCCTGAGTAAGCTCCATAATGAAGAGTGAACAGACTGCAGGGGAAAGATTCATACAGAGAAGTCTTCATTTACTTAAAGAGAAAAATACTACTACTTGTCTTCACATTGTTCCTTTGGGTCAAGCACAAGTTAAAACCAGTTTCAGAAAACTACCTTTCTCAGTCCTTGACTTCTGCTTTCATCAGAGATCTGTGATTACCACTTCTGGCTTTCTCTTAGAGGAGAAGAGTACTACAGAATGATTTGTGTGTGAAGGAGAACTGTTGTACATACTGCCTCTCTGGTTTTCCTTCACAAGCTTCTGCATCCCATGGAGATCCCTAACTATATATGCTGTTTATGGTCCTAAGGTCCCTATGTACCTAGAAGAGTTCTCCTCCCATCAGGGCTCTCTGTCTCCAGCCTATTCCCAGTTCTTTACTTCCCTTCAGGCTTTGGATCGGCACCAAATTCAGTCTATGCCCAGCATAATCCCTTTGACCCATTCCTGTCTGATGCAGCACATATCCAGTTTCCCAGAAGCTGGAAAACCTGCTAAATCACCTCCCACTTGCAAAACCCAATCCCCTGAAATTAGAGTGTCTTCCTTTAAAATTACTGGCTAGGTTTCCTCTCTGTAGTTTCTCTTTTCTATGCTTTGGAAAGGAAAGTACTTTGTCAGCAGGTTGGTGTGCTTCACCCATAGTGAGGCAGTTCAACAAGTCACAGCCTGAAACTCAGGACACCCAAACCTCACACATATCTGTGACCCATGGGCTCAGAAGGGAGAAGTGATTACAAATGCTACCATTGCAGTAATGGATCATCATGGATAAATTCCTTCTTTTCTCTGTCTTTTTTGTGAAAAATCAATTTTTTAAAGGATTCAATTGAAATGTTGCCTGTCTCTTCCAGAAGGAAGGCTGCAGAAAAGAAGGATCATTTTCGTGTAAGGCAACCCAGTAGGTACACTAGGGCTGTCTTGTCCTTTCTCTGTGATAAGAACGACGCTTTGTGTGTACGTGTGAATATCTTTCTGTAATGGAATAAGAGTGTTTGCTGCTGAAGTGCCCAGCCAGTACACTTACTCCAGGAGAGTGACAGGATAAGAGAAGTGGCAGAAACAAAGATAGGAAAAGAGATTTTTGCACTAGCAAGTGTGAACTGATAAGCTTGACCTATATGGGAAATGTAGAGAATCCTTAGTGCGCCTGTCAGGCCAAAATTAGCTGTGCTGATTTGTTTTCAGCTAGACTGAGCTATAAGAACCCTTTCTTGTTTTCTCATTTGTGGAAGAAAACTGCTGGTTCACTCACACACCACTAATTTTTAGCAAACTGATTCACTTAGGCATAAATAACTTTCCTGAATGTTGAAGAGTGGAGTAGGAATTAAAAGCATCTATCAAGATGGATGGGAAGATGTTGTGTGGAGGTTTTATTTGCCACATGGATAAGTTATGTGTCATCCAAACAGAGTATCTAATCACCTCCAACATGTCATCACAACTGCAACATGCTCACCAAGGCAAAAGAGAGGGAAGAAAATGCATATTTCTTTCTCAAGTATGTACAGCTAGGAAACAATCATCTCATTTTTCGTCTTCCTCCAGGGTAGGTGTTAGAGCCATGTCTCTGCTGGGGAATGGTGGCTGCTGCTTTATTCATATAAGTATGAAGTGTGGTCTTTTAAAGAATAGAATTTGAGCACTGTTCAGCAAGTAAGCACAGCCTTCTGATTAGAGTGTGGGCATAGAAAGTAGTCTTTACCTTATTCATTTTGGACAGAAAAACGTGAAGCTAAGGAGGCAAAACATCCTTAGGTTCAGACTAAGCTTCTAGTTCTATCTATTTATTTATCTAATGCTTCCTTGTGGAGACCAAGAGAAGAGATGATTATTTACACAGTAGTGACTGGCATAGAATAATAGTCAGGGTATCACTGTGGAAAGAAAGAGAGATATCAGTGACTAGGTGAGATTTAGAGACTTTGGAGTGAGAAGGGGCAGTGGGCATCACTGGAACGCCTTCTGCATCTCTTAGAGGATGTTGCTTAGTTGTACGTCACTGAGGGTGATGAAAAGGCAAATGAAACTAGTCTTTGAGTTAGTGAAAGAAGGAGGCTGAGAAAGTTTTCTCCCATATAGTAGGAGGACATAATAGGAATTAATTAGAGATTGTAACTGGGAAGATAGCAGAAGGAAACAAGCCTTTTGACTACTGAGAATTCAGTGAGAAGGAGGCCAACAGCACAAGCTGAGTAAATCAGACACCCTGCTTGGAATGAGTGCAGGAGGGAGTGGACAGAAACAGTCTAGTCAGAGGTAAAGACGAGACTCAGCAAACAGTGTAGTGATTGTATTAGGCACATCCGAAAGAGCAAAGAGAAGAGGGAGTTCATATTAGGCTATCAGAATTAGATTCCAATGAGGATAAGGAAATGGGATTGTTAAATAAGGATTTCCTTACTTAATTTTATCAGATCTCACATCGTCAAGCCAAATCTGGTTCCATTTAAAGGGATCTTAACAAATTGTCAGGAAAGGCATTGTAACTAGCAGGGCAATAGGAGCAAACAGTGTGGTCCAAGGGCAGAAAGGAAATTTTCTAGGCAAGCTATGGCTGTTCTTATTCTTCAAAGACAAGAAAAGTGTTTTCACTCCAAAGAATTTTCCCAGCCAGAATTCAGATTTTTGCCTCCTCTTTGGCTGGTTACATATATGATCCTTTTATGTTCCTGATTTTTCTCATTCTTTTTTTATTTGTTTGTTACTTTGTTTTTTAACCTCCTGCTCTCACTTCTCAAAGCACAGGGTGATAGAGAGATACCTATATCTGCACCAAGAGGCAGTGTGTCATTCCAGTCTCGCAGGGAGGCTGGCCATGTGGGAGATCTCTTCCACGTCACCGTTTTCCTCCCATCTGTGGAACTAGCATGTATGACTACAGCACTTTGCTGAATAGGGTCTTGGAAAACTCTAGCTGTAAACTCACAAAGCCTGGCTTTGTGTCCAGAAATGGTGTTTCCACACAGTATTTCTGATTTCCATAGCTGCACACTCTTCTAAATACCAGCCAAGGCAAGCCCATGTAACCATGTTAAATTCCTTTCTTTCCTCAGACAATTTGTATAAACCTCTAAAGAGACAAACTGACACCACTTTGACCAGAGAGTCAATGTTGATTGTTATTAATTACAACTTCTTTTTTTTCATAAGGCCAGGTCTGTGCTGCAGATTTCTATCAGCACAGCTGTTCTGGTCAGACTGACACCTCTCAGTGAGCAAACACTACACATGTAGATGCAATTATACCTCAAAATGGTGCTTGTTTTGCTTGCGGGGATGATTTTACTATGCCACTACAAAGAGCAGATTTGCCAGTGTAAGTTTACACCGCCCCAGGAATGCTTTGTCTGTTTACTGTGCTGGTATTCCTTTATCAGTAAGGCATTTGCAGTGTAGACATGGTCTTATTTGGAGGGCTGGTTTTAATCCTGACACATGCTAAAGTGATTACACTGCTGATTGAGAACTCAATAGAAGGACTCCAACTGATTTGCTCTGGATCAGGGCCTGAAAGAAGAGGAATTATCTTGTGGTTTGAACATAAGGGTAGGAGCTCCTCATGCACATCCTGGGTTTGATATTGACTTCATTTGTCTCTGCCTCTAAAATTAAGGAATTTGTCTACCAGAAGTTTTGTTTCATGGTCCTATTCCAGGACACAAGTAAAGCATATATTCCCAAATGGATATCCACATATCCACAACCTTTAAAAAAAACAAAACCGAAAGACACAAAAAGTCTAGCTACTTCTGCAGCTGTTCCAATGGCACAAAGTGCTGTTGTGGTGAAAGCTCTGGTTCTGGGCCAGCCTGTGTGACTGTTTTGAAAAGGCTCACCTGCTTTAATGAGGCATGTATCACAGTTTGAGATGCATTGCACCACCACATTTCCCATGGGTGTTTCCTTGTAGGCTCAATGCTCTTTCAGTTTTGTATTTACTGTATTCATAGGCTCTGTTTTAAAGTTATTAGAGCTCCTGGATGCCAGAGTCACAGTATCACAGTATCACCAAGGTTGGAAGAGACCTCACAGATCATCAAGTCCAACCCTTTACCACAGAGCTCAAGGCTAGACCATGGCACCAAGTGCCACGTCCAATCTTGCCTTGAAGTGCCCCAGGGACGGCGACTCCACCACCTCCCCGGGCAGCCCATTCCAGTGTCCAATGACTCTCTCAGTGAAGAACTTTCTCCTCACCTCCAGCCTAAATTTCCCCTGGCGCAGCCTGAGGCTGTGTCCTCTCATTCTGGCGCTGGCCACTTGAGAGAAGAGAGCAACCTCCTCCTGGCCACAACCACCAAACAAGAAGGAGCTACAGCCTGAGGACCCTTTGTGCAGATTGTAGGGATTTGAGGTTCTGAAGTGGGTGCTGCTCCTTCTACAGGACTTAAAAAGTGATGAGGACTGTGAATCAGGGAAAGCAGCATGCAGGAGGGTATTTTCCTCAGTGACTATAAAATACCAGTGGGTTATCACTGCCGTTTCGTGCCAGACCACAAAGCAATATTAAAAAAAAAGACAAACCCAAAGCAGAGTTTAGGTCTTGCCATGTCTTCTGGTAGCATAACACTTACACAGCTGATGGACACACATCTTGCTTTCAAATTGTCAGCTTCATTTCTGCATCAGCCTTTTGCAGACATTATCAAGCAAGTTGAAACTGAAGGATATTTTCCATTGTCTTTGTCTCAGATACCCTGGGCTATAGACTAAGCAGGTTCCAGTTGTGACATACAACTCCCATGTGTTGCCAAACTTGTGAGATCACACCAAGGAGTAAGTCCCTACAGGAAGCAGAATTAATGGCAAATAGCTATTACTCATCATATTCCTTTTTGAAAGTAGTGCATCTGTTAAAAAAAAAAACAAACCAAAAACATTTGGGAACTGGAAAACTAGCATATAGCGCAGAAATCTGTATCTCTAAGAGAAGCCAACTTTCTTTTTTTTTATGGTTTAATATAGACTTTTTGGACTGCTCTTCACTCTGTAATCTACTCTCTGTAGTTTGCTTAGTCTCTGGCTCTTTTTACATCTCTTCTCTCGACTGTCATCTATTGGCACAGGAGACAATGTCAAGAGAACCAAATTCTATGACAAATTGATGCATGGGAGAAAGAGAGGTTTTTTTCCTGGTTGTGTGATGTGCCAAAATGATTGATTCCAGAGAAACCCCTTAAAATTCCAAGGAGTGCTTCAGAAATCAGAGCATTTTGATACTGTCCTGCTACATTTAAGGCTACGAATATTATTCAGTTATAATTTTACCTGAGCTGAAGTACTTCTTGACACTATTGTAGACTGCAAGAATGAAAAAAAAAGCTATGCAGAAATTGGTCTTTTTGCACACTGAGAGAAGACAAATGATGCCGTGTTTGGTGGAACTTTGCCAAGGTCTGGTAAAACTGATCACAGTTAAAGTAAGTAAAAACAAGTCTGTGGGGCATGCTGCAAAATATCCTGGTTGATTTCCCTGGCTCTAACCTTTAGTCCAATAAATAAAAATCAAGAGCACAGCAGAACCTTATTTTTAAACCAAGTCTTTGTCCACAGTAACAGCATTAACTCTTAGCATGGGCTTGCATGTTCCAGAGAAGAATTTCTGTGCTTTGATTTGGCTTATTAACAATACTTTGATTTGCTTGATAACTAATGTCAAAACAGAGGCACAAGGTCAATAAGGGCTGTGTTGATGGTCAAGGAATCAGTCAGAATCACAGTTAAAAACCAGTATCTGTGCTAAAGAAAAAAAAAAACTTCTGAACCTAGTCCTGTGATTCACCTTGGACAGGTTGTCTTGCGTGTTTTATTTGTCAGTAGTTTCTCATTGCTGTTATTCTGAGTACTTGTTCTGAAGTCCAAGTTTTCAGTTGATACTGGCTTGGGAAAAAATACAGGCAAGAGGAATAAGTGAAAAAGATCACTTACAAAGCTGGCAACTTTTTTTATAATGCACAGGTATTTGGGAAACTTAATGTTTGGCTTCATAAGCATAACTTTCACTGGCAGTAGTGCTGTAGGGAAGTGCTGGCCACGAGTTTCTACCTACGGTGTGACTTTCTTTTGCAGTAATTAAACTGGTTGTGGGACTGTATTGCCAAACAACCAGACTTATATAATGAGCCAGCAAAATCTGACATATAGTCAGAAGCTCTTGGCAGCAGAACATCTCTTAGATTACACATAGGAAGTAACCTTGCTCCTGCATGGTGATGTCCAGCTTTGAAAAGCAGCCTGGCAGGCTGTTATTTGCACCAGGACTAAAAAAAACATAGGGATCCTACTGTCATTAACATTTTCAGTGAGGAGCAACCGGGATGAGCTTCAGAACTACTGGTTTTGTAAATGTAGTCTATGATTTGAATTTTCTTCTATGGCACTTGCAAAACATTCATTTTCTGAGCAAGGACAGTGTACAAGTAGCTTACTGTAGTTGTATGCTCTGCTGTTACTTTACACAGCTCTGGATTAGAACTATTGGAGGTTCTTCTGTGGGCAAAGAAGCCAAACCTAATAAAGATAGTTAAATTTAGTGAGATATATGGAGAGCAGTGCTGGGGGAGAGAGAAAGATTTGCAAAAGGAGAGAACCCCCAAGGAATGCAAACTGCACATCTTGATCCTTCTTTATTATTGTCCATTCAAAATTACAACGTGTTCCACTTAAAGCAAGACATGCTAATAAAAGAAGAGTCATTTATAGTGGACAAATTCCAAAGACCAAAGCTGCCTCCTCATTTAAATTCTACTCTTTGTCAGGGCACCCTACTGACATAATTCTCTATTGTTTCTGCTATTATCGCTTGCTTAATGCAGGACATAGTGTCGGGAAATTCCTGTCTGGCACTTACAAGGTGTTTCTAAAAAGGGGAACAAAGAAGTCAAGAGCACACAGGGAGCAGGAAGAAGCCGTGAAGGGAAGTGACAGCGGAGGCGGGAATTGGAGATAGTAGTAGGAGCTGGGGGGATAGAGGCAGAGGAGACAGCCAAAGCAAGGCAAGGGGAGGAAGGGCTGGGTGCATGCAGAAGCTCTCAGCATTCCTTCTGCAATCTCAACTAGTACAGACAAATCTCTTAAAAAACTTGGGAAGCTGGTGGAAATGCGAGATTTCTGAGTATGGAATGGAGGACAACCAAGCTCCAAGAGCCTCTCAACTGGGCTCAGACTAAAGCAGAAGGAACTTCTAGGAAAGAGATGCTGTGCTGTTCAAAAACAAGGGGGCAAAGGTTTGAAAGCTGGCTCCAGGGGGGCCACGCTAGGTTTGATGCTGAGAATTTGTGGTGCTCAGCGAAAGGGTAGAGAGTTGGTGTCAAGGCATCCACTTGTCCTGGTAGGCTGGATATGAGAGGCAAGCCATCCTAGCTGGCACTGGCCTTAACATAAGGAGATTACTCTGTACTGTCATTTGTTAATAACAATGCCATTTTCTGTCATGTAATTAGAAAATACATCTTGCTTTGCCTCCGAGCCCTGTAGCCTTATTGCATTTGCACATTTTTCATAATATCTCCAGCGAACTGACCAGATAACATTAATGAATATATTAGATAGGCAGGCACTTTTAAGGAAAAAATAATAAACATACTTGTATATTAAAAAGTTAATTCAGTCTGGAGCCAAACAGGTAATTTTCCCTTCAGCGTTTTTTCACTCAACTAAGACAGGTTGGACTAGGAGTGCAGTCACCCTGTCTACAGCACTTGGCTTGGCTCACATACCAGGGGCGAATTTTCTTCAGAGGCAGACAGCAAGATGATCTGATTGGCCTCGGTCCAGAGCATGCTCACAAAGGCCCCTTTGATGGAGGGCTTCTTGGTAAGCGCTGTACCAAAAGCTGCCTGCCACCCTCCTTTCAAAGATACCCATTTACAGTAATTCGGGGAGGGGGAAAGGGGAAATAAATAAAGAAAAGTGAAATAGGGGGTTGCCACAAGAATAATTACGTTACTGGGCTTGAAGAGGGTAGGGAAGAGGAGGGGGTAGTTATTAAGTAAACTGCTGGATGTTGAAGTAGCTGTTTGGCAACAATGCAAGAACATAAGGCATTTGCAATTAAGCTCATTAAAGCTTCATCATTTTGCTTATCAATCTTCTCTGAAAAGGGTGGGGTGAAGCACCATATATTAAAACATGGCTGCTTGTGCAGATAAGGAGTGATCACTACCTGCTTGACTTTCCGAGCTGCACTGTAGTACCCAGCTTGTGATGGCATACGCGATTAGCTGATTTAACTCCCTCTTGTGCACAGGCAAGTGATTAATAGGAACTTATTAGTGTGTCCCTGCACTCCACTACTAAAACATTCAGCCCAGGCAACTTCTACCTTCTTGCCTTTATCTCATTTAATATCCAGATGTGGTCTCCTACTTAATCATCAATTTTGATCCCATTTGTTCTCATAACAGTGCCTTTCAGAAGAGTATTTACTGAAGCCTCCACATAAGGGGAAGGTGAACTGGATTATCAGAACCATTGCTTCCTCAGTTTGTGGGGAGCATCCTCTGACTGAAGTCCATACTATTTCATGCTAATCAGAAGCTTTGAATTTCAACAGAAATAGCAGTGACTTGAAGGCACATTAGTGAACAGAGCTAATCTGAGTTGTTTCTGATCTGTTAGAGATCTCAACCTGCCTGGCTGAGGGACTGCAAAGTGGCCGAGTCATCTAGCAAACCATCAGAGCAAATGCTTTGCTGTGAAAACCTTGCAGTAAGAACACCAGCAGCATTGCTTTTTGCTTTTCAGGTGCTTCCCGGGTACAAAGAGTGAGATCTGCAAAGAAATCGGGTCTGTCTTCTAATAATGTAAAAGACAGTGTGTATCATTACAGTTTATTGCAGGTAGTAGGTGTGTAAGAACAGTATTTCAGATATAGAGATCCCTTATCAACCAGGAGCTTCAGAACAACATAGATATGAACTAAGACTTGCAGCATCTGTTTTGTGGTAGGTGAGCCTTACCTTCATCTTTCAGATGAAAAAGTTCTATCACAGAGGAAACCCTGCATATCTGGGACAGAACTGAACCCAGAAGTCCTGATTCTCACCTGTCCAATTTCACTAATATGGCCTTGAGCATGCAGCTCTATTATTTTCTTTATTGTTTAACTTGATAGCAACTATTTTGAGTTTTGGAAATTTCTTGCTGAAGGGATCAATCTTTTCTTCCTTCATTTGTATCCAATAGCAACTCTCTTCCATATGTGGTACTTAGAGGTGGAGAGATGGGACCTTATTTAGAAATGGCTCTTTCTGTAATAAGCTTTTGAATGACTTTTTCTATTATCCTCACAATATATTGTCTACATAGTGCTAAAACTCATTTTAACTTTGGAAGAAAGGAAAGGAAGAAAGAAAAAAAAAAAGAGATGCTTGGGGAAATACTGATATGAAGAGAGGTATGGAAGGAGTAGCACCACTAATACAAACATGTAGGTCATATTGCCATGTGGGAATGGAAGCCAGCTTGAACTTTAATTCTTGGTTTGATCAAGGTAGTGTAAAACCAGACCCCAAAGGATTTCCAATGGAGAAACTGGATTTATATTTTACATATGAGCTGTAGTTGAAGCCAAATGTTCATTCCACTCAAATTGTGTAGGTGGATTACTTTACTTCCAGCCTTGAAGTATCATGTTTTTAGCTGCTAATAAACTTAATAAAATCCATTTCTTATTTCCCCTGGTGTACCGTGTTCACGAGCCTTGATGTGCCAACAGAGCAACGCTGTCCAGAAAATTCATTTGTCAAGAAACAGGCAGATGATGTGTATGAATATGTCAGGAGGATACATGTATCACTCTTCCAGTGGCATTGCTCTTACCAGAGCTGCCAGCTTCCTCATTTCTCCTGACTTACAACTGGACCAAGGAGATGAAAGTCTTCAAAGCTGTCACATCATCAGCCTAACAGAGAGCTGAGGTAGTAGAGGTTGGTTTTTAAAAATGACTCGTTCCTCAATTGAAAGTACCTTTCCGTACCAACAAGCTCCCTGCTTTGGCTTAGCTCCCAGAATCAGACCTGCATTTTTACACAATGTGTGATGGGTCTGAGGGGTTCATTGCCACTGGAATACTCTGCAGCCAAGAATTTACAAAACTGAATGAGGGACTAGACGCTCATGTAGATAACAAAAGTATCTAGCAGTGTTGTAGCTAATACAAACAAAGAGAGCACTGGGAAGGAGATAAAACCTCATTCTTTAAAGGTTTCAGATAATGTCTAATATTTAAAATTTGGGTGAGACTTCTTGGGGGACAGGAGGAGATAGGTTGGCACATGGTACCCTTGAACTTTGCTTTGGCATGTTCAGCCGTGGATACTGAGATCGAAGATGATATATGACAGTAACTGTCTTCCTAATCAGCACATGTTTTCTGGTTCTCCATGCTTAGCAAGATGAAATAATTCAATCAGAGCCCTTTAGCCCAGTGTTACCTTTAAATTCAATCACTGACCAACAAGAAGAGCCAGGTGAACTAAAACATCAGTGAGGGTGAGCAATGCAGTGAGTTAAACATTGTCTTCAAGACTTGGAGGTACAGACTTGAAACTCCACCAAAGGCTCCCTGTTTCAGCCCCTTCATATCCCCCATCTGCAATGACATGTCACCTTTTTAGAATGTGGCTGTGGAATTCTGCACGGGCACAATGAATTAATCACTTCACCTAATGGATTTATTGGGAGGAGTAGGGGGAGGAAATAATCTTTTAAAAGATTTAGGGTAAACAAAAGAGTCAAAAAGAGTGAGGAACAAAATGCTTTATGGTAACAGGGAGTGGAAACCAGACAAGGAAAGAAAACAGAGGGGGATAAGAGGTCTCAGGTAGAGAGGAAGAAGTAAGATCTTAGGTAGAAGCCAGAGGGGGAAAGCAGGCTTGAGCATATAAACAAAGGGTTTAAGAGAAAAAAGCAATATTACTTTTGAAGCTTTTAGTGCACATCTGACCCAAATCATCTGTCCTTTCAGAGTCAGCCCATCATCTCCCTTGTTTAGACTTTATTTTTCCTCAGAGAGCTGTAATCCTTACTCTAAAGGGCTCCTGACTTGGTGGACATTTGTTGTGTTAGTAAATGCTGCTATTGAAGTCTGCAGACTTGTTAAAACTTGTGCTCTTGGTGCAGCAAATGGAGTTTGCAGTGAACAGGGAGTGCAAGCCCAGTCATTCCTCCTGGTGTGTGTGTAGTGTGGAAGGGGTTCAGGGAGAGGGGGAAGGGCCAGGCAGCTTGACAGCAGTTTTGCCACCTCTCTGTGGGCCATACCAGAGGCTTTATCATAGAGTCTCTTTGTAGAGGAAATAGGGGTTATAGAGCGAATGGAGGTTTTTTTTCTTTCCAGCAAAAGGGTATTGTCATTGAAAATTCTTTTCAGAACTGCATACAACCCCAGGCAATATTTCGTCTGCACAAACCACAAGCAAATCCATGCACATGCGTTTAAGGAAGGATTCCAGGCTCAGGTCACAGGGAACTTAAGCCACTGTTGATGGTGGTGGGTTATGTTGTCCGGTCAAACAGCCTTTGGTGGTCAACTCTTTTGCTTCTTCACTGAGAGCTGTTCTATCCACTTAGTAGAAAAGGTAGAGGAAGGGGGGAAATGGAAGTTGTTAACCATATTATGTTTAGAGTTTATCAGTTCTCTCACATAAAGTGAGATTACCAATGCAGTTGCATAAGACAAGCATTTACCAATTTTTTGCTAGTATAGGAGTTATTTTTTCCACTGAAAAGATAAAAGTCTTTTGGCTTTAAGAGGTATTTCTCTTCTGGGTTTCCTCTTTTCCCACTCTCCACTATATCTCCTGATAGATATTGCTTAGAATAATATTTCATTGGAGTAAAGTAAAACAATGGTCATTTTTTTTGCACATAATTTTCCTTAGTTTTGTGTCAATGTTATTGGGATGAGAAAGAGTCAAGATGCCCTTAGTCTGTGTTCTGATTAATGTGTGCATGAAGAAGAAAAAGAGAAAATTGGACCTGCTCTTCAACATGTAGGAGCACAAAAGCCCTGAAGAATCTAGAGCTTCATACTGAGAATCTCTTGGCCTGAAGTTGTATAACTACCTGATGAAATTCCTGTGGGGGTCTTTGCTATCCTGGAAAAATTAAAAACTAGAAAATTGCAGCACAAAGCCCATGTTTGCTAAAGTGATCAACCTTAAATGGTGTGCAGGGTTATCTCAGAGTATAATCAGCATAGCCAGTTTGAATAGAGCTGTCTTCAAAACAGAGATCTGCTGGTAAGATTTGTTTTCATTTAGGTCTTACTTTCAGCAATAGGATTACCCTAAGGTCTATATATCTGCAGGCTCTTGTACAAACAAGCAGCTTAAACAAAACTACCATTATTATACTGATTTAGGGAGAAAGAAAAGCCTTGTTTGGGTTATTGAGTTAAGATCATATGTGTGACAAATAAAGCCTTCCTTTAAATGTAAGTTTTGTCCCATTCAATATAGTAAGTTTCTTGAGCAAAAGAAAAAAGTTACAAAGGGCAACATTATTCTTAATGCCAACTCAATTTGTAACCTCCAGGTTTTAATCCCATGGGCTGGTGAAATATATGCTATTTCATCCAGTCAGGCAGCAAGACAGCTGATATCACCATATTTATCACCATCAGGGTGATATAATCAAGTTACTTCTTGCTTTAAGAACTACCCTTCCACTTCCTTTTTTTCTACCTTTCTTACTCAATGGCCTTCTTAAACTCTTTCCAATGCTGATTTATTGCATCCATGGATAATGTTGTGCTCTGTGTTGCTTTCTCCACAAGGAACTTCCATAGCTGTTGTCATTCCCTTGTATTATTATTATTATTATTATTATTATTATTATTATTATTATTCAGCACATCATTTTATTTACTATTTAAAGTGTCTTCTAAATAAAATAGGGCTGAGTTCATTTAGCAACTTGTGTTCTAACGAGGAGTGGCTAATCATTTATGGTATGTTATGCCATGGGTTTTGTTTCATGTGACAGCAAGCAGGACATGCACGTTTTCCTGAGTTCCTGTCACAGGAGGCACTGCAACCAGTCACACTGCATTTATGCTCCCAGTGCAGCTGTGAGCTTTAAATTGGTTTGTGACCAAAGAAGAGATGAAAACCAAGGTGGGAAAGTGCAGTTGAGCAGAACTCTCTCTCTATATATATATATTTATATTTTTAACATGTATGCAGCTTAGGTACTGAAGTTGAAACAGGAATAAGTTTGGGGAACTGCTTCAAACTGGCACAGAACCTGTTAGGTTGAACTACTTGTTAAATGAGAGTGAATGAACTTTTATCTCCTGTTCTTAGTGCAGTCATACTGGGTCAGGCCCTGGGGCCCACGAAACTGCCTCTTTGCAGAATTCATGCAAGCAGATGAAGTGGGTGGTTGGGTAGGTGGTTTTCTAAGTGCATAAATTGGCCCGCCAGTAGAAGGAGGACCTCTGGCAACATGCCCCTCTGCATCAAAGCAATCATACCAGCACAAATCACATTGTCTGTTGTCATAAAAGCCTTTTAAAATATTGAAAATGTTTATGTATGTTCTCTGGAACGTTGTGCTAACAGGATAGCAATGTATTTAAACTGGCAGCAACTGACCTTGGGTCGCTGGTTAAAACTGCAGCATTTGTTGTGGTCTGCTTGCTCTTGGTGGTTGAGGCTGAAGAGCTACAGTGGACTTGCTGGTGTCACCCAGCTAAAAGTAAATTTCACCTTCACTACTGAACTCGATTGCAGGTTGTGAATATTATTTAGATGGAAATTATTTGCTTATAAGAAGCCTGACAGAAGCATTTCTTATTTTCAGGCAGGCTTTTTAATATTTATTTTGTATTGTTCTTGCTTTTATCCTTAATTTGGGGCTAAATAAGATCTGTCAGTGTCCCTTTAAATTTATTCCACACTGACTAATTTATTTTAGCTAACTTGTTTCAAGACAAGTGTAGAATACTTAGAGCACCGAAGAGAAAATTCAGATCAGTCTCAGTCTGCTGAGAAAATTAATCAATTTACAAGTTACATCTAGCTTAATTCCATCATTTAAAGCAGGCGTTGAGTTTCCTTTCCCATGTTACAGGGAGACTGGAAGGTACAGCAGTCTCCATTGGTAGAGGACTAATTCACTTGCACTGTGCTCTCTATAGAGGTTATTAAGACACTGCACTTGGAAGGCAGCTGCTTTTTGTGTGTGTGCCAGTATCTCATTTTCCACATATGTAACAGATCAAAACATTTAGATTGGGTTGATCCAGTCTATCATGACAAAAGAATTTTGAAGCAACACAAGTAAATAACAGCCTTACTTGGAGGGGAGGATGCCTTTGCTCTGATCCTGAGAAACTATTGGTGGGCGCCATCCCAATTAAAGCAGACTGGGCCACGTCAGCTTTGCATGGATTCTTTTCCAAAGCCAATTAGCTGCAGAGAGAAAGGGGGAGGGGGGGAGAAAAACTCACTGAAAACTCAGCCCCATACAATGTTATCATTTATGTTCAGTGCCTGTGTAGTGCTCAAGAGTGTTTCTTTTTGTTATGCCTCTGTAGACCTGGAAAAAAACAGTGTTTCCTGCTTCTCATTTGGCCTATATATTCTGGAGCCACATTGTTCAGCATTATCACTTAAAGAAGCAGTTAAGATTAATGTGAGATAGCACACATTTGACTATGGAAAAACAGCCAGAGAAGCTGTGTAACTTTTATGGTCTACATCCAAAGTACATTTATGTGAAGGACTATTTTTCAGAAGATTTAATTAAAATGTAGCTTTTCAACTGTCCTGTATTTCCATTTCTATTCTTCATCCTCTTAGTCTGTGCCCTCATATGGTTGTATACTACTGGCCAGAGTTCCTGGGCCCAGGTCTTAAGACTATGAAAGTCAGAGAACTGAAAACAGGAAGAGGATGCTTTGGCAAGTTTTTGTTTGCTGGTTATGCGTAGTTGGCTATCACTGTGGTACCTCTTGGGATTGTCACCCGCCAAAATGCATTGCTCCATTTCAGAGGGGATTCTTTCAAGGAGCAAAAGCAATTACAGAATACTGCAGCAGGCAGTGCTTTGCAGAGTCATGCAGTTCATTGGAATTTCTACCTTCTGGTGGTTGTGTGCCTGGGAATTACTGTACTTATTCATGTACATGTTATGAAACCTAGGCACACTGTTTGGATACTAATACAGACAGTTATTACAATGCTTAAAAAACAAGATCATTACGTTAGTTCATGAAGGAATCATTTTGAGTGGAGAGGGTGTTTCTTGCAGGAAACAGGGAAGGATAATTAAAGAGAAAAAAATGTCAGCTTTTTAGCCTTCACTTCATTGGGACTTCATTGGAAAAATAGCTTTTTGTTTGTTTGTTTTCTAGGATTGCTAAAAGTTGCCAGTCTTCATAAAAAATGCAGATGACTAGTATAATTGCATAGCAGATCAAAATTGGGAAGCATGCTCTTTGGGTGTCACTGTAGAAAGTTCTTGGTGAGGACAGGCAGTCAGGGAAACATTGTGACTTGAATCAAGGAGTGAGGCCAAGCACAGCTGAGCTGTGCCAGCTGTGTGCAACTCTGGCTGGAGTGAGGCTATGAAGGTCTGAATCAAGAAGCAGGGCAGTGGGGAAAAGGTAAATAGGCTGGGTAGTGCTGCAAAGCTGATAATTAGCGTTTCTGAAGATTCTAGAATATGAGAGATTGAGAGCCTTTGGGTGTCTCTGTAGTTGTATTCTTCGATATTGGTCAAATGCAGTATATAGAACAGGCGAGAACTTAATTAAATTCTGCATTGCTGTTCTCATAAACAACTATTTCTCCTTCTACATCTCCCCTTCAAATGAGTTTCTTAAGATTCACTTTTATCTCAGGATGTTTAACGACTCCCAAAAGACCTGGAGCTTAGTTTTAAATCTCATCAGCAAAGCAGAGCAACTTCTAGCAGTACAGTGCTTCCCGGTGAAGCTTGCTGCAAAACTGGCTTAGAAAGAAAAAAGATGCCAGCATTAGAGCCAGCACTGTTGCTTTTGACAGGTCCTAGACGTTCAGTCTTTGTCTTCCACGTATTGAGCTATGTCAACATTGCATTGCTCTGTGTGTTGAATCATAGAATCATAGAATCATAGAATCAGCCAGATTGGAAGAGACCTCCAAGATCATCCAGTCCAACCTAGCACCCAGCCCTATCCAGTCAACTAGACCATGGCACTAAGTGCCTCATCCAGGCTTTTCTTGAACACCTCCAGGGACGGTGCCTCCACCACCTCTCTGGGCAGCCCATTCCAATGCCAATCACTCTCTCTGGGAAGAACTTCCTCCTAACATCCAGCCTATACCTACCCCGGCACAACTTGAGATTGTGTCCCCTTGTTCTACTGCTGGTTGCCTGGGAGAAGAGACCAACCCCCACCTGGCTACAATGTCCCTTCAGGTAGTTGTAGACAGCAAATGTAATTCTGCCACCCATCCTGAGTCCTAGTACCAGGTCAAGACATGGTGTGAATGTTAAGGTTCAGACTCTGTTCTCATTCTTGTGTCATTTTTGTACATAGAAAATGAAGGTGTAGGAGTTTAGATATCGTACTTGAAATATTTGCTTGGAAATAAAAAAGTATTGCCTCAGTTCATTACAAAACCTGCATCAGCATTTCACGGTGACTGACTGTTTAGGAAGTAGTGAATAAAATACTGACATGACACAGGAAGATTTTAGAATGATGCAGAGCCCAGAAACTGCAGGGTTTTTAACCCAAGCACAGCATAACTCCATTCTGCTTAACAAGGTGCCAGACAATGACATATGGTCACTTCAGATGGTACATTGCCAGAGGGAGAGCCGTAAGGCCCCAAGCACTTCCCTATTGTGTTCAAATTAATTCCCACGAATTCTCAATCCTAAATTTTCAGATATGAGCAGTGCTTTTGACAATAAAGTTTCAGGTGCTGAAACTGACTCTGTAAAAGAAAAGTCATGTTTTGAAAGGACAGACATTCATCTGATAATGAAAATCAAGCCATTTTGTACTTGACTGAGCCCTGAGAAACTCTGGCTTTCCACCTCACTTAATGCTCCTGAAAATACATCCTAATTCCCAAGCAGCTCTTATATTTGATGTGGATATACTTTACAGATGACTATAGAGAAAGGGATCTTTGAAAACAAAGTCATCTGGCATGTTTAAAATGTAAAGGGAAGACTGCTGCTCAGGATCAATGAAATAGCCTCAAAATTAGAAGTCAGGTTATAAATGCAAAATGCAACTGTTTTTTTTCCCTAAAAGTCCATGAGTCCTTCTGGGGAAGGAGGACTTAAGCAAAAATTGAAAACTTCAGTAGAAGTTGTTTAATCAACACATAGAACCATTAAAGTTCTTCAAAGCCCTCATTCTAAGTTAAAAAAAAAATGCTAAATGTATTTATCCATAAAGGAGATTAACTGAGAGCTGCAAAGTGAACTCTCCCTCTCTGCTGGCAACAAGCAGTCCTGAAATGACCACTGGAAGCCCAATTTCTTGACAAATACCTATGATGACCAACCATGCAAGGTGACAGTGGGTGTCCTCCAGGTGAGAGCATGCTCACAAAGCCTGGTGGTGAAAGATGTTATAGATTATGGTCACATCTTTTTTTCCACCTGAAAATGTCTGTGCCCCATCTGTTTACTACCCCTACTTCAGATGGGGAAGCTTTGGTTGCTGTCATGGGACCCTCACAAACCTGTCAACAGGAGCAGGATGGGTTAAACATATTGCATGAGTGGTGTAATAAGATGTTAGGGTTCACCCACCAAAGAGCAGGCTGTAACCTTGGTCACTGGTAGGCAAAGCAGAGGTGTAGAGCTCCACTCCTCTGTGTGAGATTAGTTCTGCCAAGGCCCAAGGGAGATTTACTCCCACCATTCCCATCCTAACATCACAGCTTCATTCTTCCTTGTCGTCCAAGCTTACCCTCCCTGTTCTCAAATGCAACTCAATCTCAAGCATTCATCTCTGCCCAAAGGTTGTGCCCACAATTGCACACCTTCTCTGTACTGTGTGTGTCGAGTGCCAGACCAGCTGGCTGCCTGACCCTGCTTGTTGCTTCCCGTCAAAGCTGTGACCCTCATTAGGAAAGCTGAATGCTCCCAGAAAGTACCATTGGGGCAACGAATCAGTTGTAAGAGCTTATTGATCTGTTACATTTGTTTTCAGCGTGCAAAAAGGAGATTCTTTTGTTCTGGGGCTGGCACCAAGCTCTTGCTACAGTAGGTTCAGCGCGTCTCCGGACACTGAGATCAGGCGCCTCGCAGCTGAGTCTGCAGAATATTTGCTTATTACAGGAGGAACTGAAAGAACCTAGAATTCACTAGTGACCGACCTCTTACTTCTTGTACAACTGTTTCCCCCCTTCCTTTTGTTCCCGTTTTAACCACTGCATTACAAACGCACTTTAAATCCCCTTTGCAGATCCAGGATAGGGTAACAGTCACCATTTATCAAGTTAAAATGCCTGCACCCCTTACACTAAGTGGTCGGTGGTTGCTGGGCTAGGTTCCTCTTTAAATCAGACCTGGAGTAATTAAATGGCCACAGCAGTAATGTGAATGCAGATTTTTGTACATCCAATAATCAAAGAGAGGAAGAAGTCTGAAGCTGATTTGATTTTAACCATGTTCGATTTTTATTTTAAACAAAAGCGCAAAGGATATTTTTTCTGTTGCTCTACCTGTGACTCCTTAAATCATGGTAAACGTGCATTATGATCTTCTTAAAAGAATAAGAACATTCCTTGTTAATTAATTTATACAGCTGTCAGTACAGCTTTCTATGTTATTCATACTCTAAGTGTTTGACTGCCATAGATTTTCTAGCAGTTCCTGGCAAAGCTCCAGTGAAAGCCTGGGATTTATTAGGCTGACTTGGTGCAAAGTCTATTGATTGTGGCCTCGAGGGTAATAACTAAATAGAGCTGGAGCAACAAGTCAATAACACCATTGTTGCTACAGACTCCATTCACTTGAGGAGTTAGATTGTTTTACAGTGGCAAAGAGTAATCATGAGCAGATCAGCATGTTCAACAGGCTCTGTACCATGTTAGTGCTGGGGACTGTTTTAAAGCTTTCAGCAGGACCACGGGAGGAGCAAGGTGGGGTGCAGGGATTAAGAACCCTGTAAACTCCTTCATTAGAGCCAAAAGGTTTCAGCATTAGCTTTATCATCTTTCAATGAGGATTCCTGTGCCTGTTTTGATCCAAACCGGTATTAAAATCCTCTGCCTGTCAATCCATAGTGGAACAGTAGAAACTTGTTCTAAATTTTGGATGGTGTGTGTGTGTGTATGTGTGTGTGTGCATACCTGTGCGTGAGTACATGTCCATATACCTTAGCATTAAATAATATCTTAGCCAGCACAAACTTCACCTCTGTGCAGCAATATTTCCTGGCAATGGCTGAAAAGAGGCTCCTATTTTCTCAAATTCAAAATGAGGAAATGCTTTTGTTTATTGCTTCTCTAATCCTCCCGTGTGTTTATTTACTCTTAGAATTCTTTATTTTGTGGAAATATATACAAACCTGCCAGAGGAGAGATGTTTCTTTCCTGAGAATTCTATCACTTATTTGACAGCCTTTACAAATGCATGTTGTATGAAGAGCAGATAATTTTGAAAAGTCAGAATTGTGAAGATAGGACTTTGAAAACCACAACTGGTTGGTTTTGCTCACACATTCTTCTATCTGCCTCCAGTAGCTGCCATTACAGCTTCTGCAAGAAATGTCAAATAAGTAGAATGAGTTTTTTTCCTAACACCAATTCATAGCAGCCTACTCCCTTGAAACCTGAAAGATAGCACAGAAAGTAATACAAGAACCACATCATATTTTAAGAAGGCAGTTGTAATTATGCTTTGTAGAACAAACCAAGTGGTCAAGCAGTAGGCTTTTGTGCATCCAGTAGCTCCACAGACTTCCTCCTGCCGCCTATTTCTTCTTGGAAGTCAGGTTCTCCTTTTCACAGCAGGGTTTGGGGGGGTTATTTAATTTTTTTTCTCCCTTTCCCTAAGTAAGCAGAGAGTTTGGCAAGGTTGTAGTGCTTTCTCAGAAGCTTATTTAAAACTTGGAGAGGAGTGAACTGATTTTAAACGACTCTCAGGAATCTCCTTACCCCCAGGCCCCAGACGTAGCCTCCCATAGGAAGAAATGTATCGGATGGTTCTTAATCTGTATTCTATCAGGGTATTTTAATGAGAGGTCAGTAAATACCATACATTCGTAGGCAAGCAAACCAAAGGTGGGATTTTTTCTTTGTGACTTCCATGCAGTCAGATGAGTAGCTTCCTGGCAGATGCTTTCACTTTGAGTGAAGAAATTATATATCTACTCTGCTTGGGTTCAGTTCTGTGATCTGAGCAATTTTTGACATATCAATCCAGTCTAAAACTTGATTAGCTGTGGCTTAGGAAGTAAATACGTAAAAGAAGTTTTGTGGGAGTCTTAACACTTTTTCATTAAAAAAGGCCAGTGTTGATTTTCATGGCTGATTGCAGTGTGATGTGCTGTCTCTATGTGATTAGGTATGGATCGGAAGTACTGCTTGCATCCCACTTCCAGTCATTCATAAAGAAGAGAGTCTGGTGAAAGGAAAAGAATCCTTCCCCAGATGTGAAGGCTGACATTTCCATTTCTTGCAGTATGGACTGTAGATTTACAGGAACTGGCAACCAAACAGTTGAAGTATTCCTTTCTCCCTCCTCCTTTCTTCCATCCTTTTATAAAGTGTCTTCATCAATCAAAATCAACGTAGATGAATAATGGAGGCAGATAAAATGTGAAGAGAAAGTAGTGGTGTTGTTTAGAATTGACGGCCATAAATCTATTGTATCCTAAGAGACTGCATGAAGTAAGTACCTGTTCTTGCCCACCACCACTGCCATTTAGCCTGTGATTCTGAATGCCCTTTAAGCAAGTGCTGATGTCCCACTGAACCTTCATCCCATTAATGCCTGCTTTATTTTAGAACACCAGGGCTGCAATTTGGCAGGGAGACTTGAAGGGTGAAGGTTTGGAGTGACAGGGGAGTCTCCCCTCTCCTCATTCATTTGTTAATTTGAGATGACAGAAATAAAACTGGTGCTTTTAGGAGCAGGTCAAGGGCTTTTTTAGAAGCAGCAGAAAACAAGGAGGCTGATGCAAACGGAGCCTCAGAGCGCATCATTTAAAATCATTAAAATCTGGGACTAGCTGAGGTTTTTTCTTAAAGAAAAAATAAGGAAAGCAGATCTCAATTGGTGCTGCAGAGGCATGCACAAGCTAGAGAAGCCCAACAGAAAGCAAAGCCAAGAGGATTATGTACCTCAATTTCAGAGGGTACAATTTGTGGTGCGGATTTTGAGTCCTGACATTGTGATTCAGATACGATAGAGCTGAAATCTCACAAGCTGTTCTTGTAGGAATTTGACACAGAGGAGCAAGACCCTCTAGGGTCAGTTGCTTTTTCTGCCATTTTGAAATGTCAGCTCTCAAATGAAAACTTTTCTTCCTTCCTTCATGTTAGGGAGGTCCTTCTAGTTTTGGGTGTCTTTTGAAAACAAGCCTCTGGGAGCAAGTACAAATATGATTGTTAGACCTAGGCTCACAAAATCAAGAGGTTTAAAGTTGCTTGCTTTATTTTTGGTTCTTCTGCAATTGTTTGGCAGACCATGCCAGACACGGATCACTTGCTCAGGGCTCATTAGCACCGGCAGCATTCCAGCTATATTAGAATCTGAATATATCTACCTCAACTGTATTTTCACACCTTTTATGATTGTCGTTCTCCCTGAACTGAATAAAAAACAAGCAAACAAACAACAAACCACAAAACAACACATATAACCAACTACCTGGCAGGATGACCTTTCTGATTGTACTGGGAATGCTCTTTAGAATCAAAATCTGAATGAGCAGAACTCTGGCAACACAGCACATCACTGTAGGGGCTTAAAGGTGCCACTTGTGTTGTGAAAACAGTTTATTTAGTAGTTAGTGCCTTGACTCCTCTGTCATTGTACTTCTGAAAGACGATCTCTTGCAAGTGATGAACCCTTAGCCTTAACCAAGTACTGATTCCTCTTTAACATTTACTTAATTGAAACTTAGAAAGAAAAATACATAGTGTAGTATTTTAAGAGTGACTGTGTAGCACCTTTCCAAGTTTGCATGCCTGTCAACGGGATGTCATCCTGCAAGTGTGAATGAATGACTCTATTTCCAGTTCGAGTTTCCATTCCTAGGCAAAAATAGCACCAAGTACACTGTACTTCCAGAATAGATTTTTTTTTTCCCCCCAAACTTTATATATCACACCACAATAAAAAGTAATCTATGGTTGTTTCTTCATTTGAAATGTTCTATACATCCAGTACCAAGAGAAAAACCATTAAAAAGAGAAGGCATTGCTTCAGATGACTGCTTAAAATCCAAGAAATAATTGCTATTCTGTTCTAACTGAGCAGACTGTACTTTGTAAGGATACCAGTTATATTTAGCATTCCTCAAGGCTTCCATTGTTAAGGGTTTTTTTTTTCCACAACCAGCATGAAGCACTGGAGCTTTAAGCATCCTGTCATGTTGCTGATGTTCTGTGGAAGAAAAGATGTGTTCCTCAGCTGTTGCACTTACTTTAGCATTTGTACCTTTTCATATGACACTTGGCCAACTTTTTAAAACTGTGTAAGTCCCATGGGCAGAGTGATGAGGACTGAGATTTTTAAGGGCCTTGAAGTGTCTAAATCATGGTGTGGGCTGTCTAACTACCTCCAAAGATCTACTTCTTGGGTCTGATTCATTTAGTCTAGGAGTCTCAAAGTCATAATTATCTAACCTATTCCTTACAATAGGATTTCAGGGTTTTTTTTAACTTTTGCTAACACAAATCATTTATAAGGAGTTAGCAGAATATTACAGTGGCATGCATTAAGGGTGGATATAAGGTGGAAAGCAATAACCAGGATTATAAATAACTGCTTGATCTGTAGAATTCTAAAATAGGGTCTTACATTTGATTAACTGTCTCAATATGTAGTTAATCATCTAAATCCTTTATAAACTATTTGTAAATGCACCCTTGACATAAAGCATGGCTACTTTGTCTGTACTTTATGAAACATGACAATTCTACTGAGGAAATGGAGCAGTACTTCTGCAATATGGTCCATGTAATTGAGAAGGCAAACTTGATGTTCCAGATTTTATTTGCAGGAAGTAAAATAATTCCTTTTTTTTTAATTGCCTTGCCAAATTTGTTGTGCAGAGGTAGTATGGAGGAACTACACTATTCTTTAGAACAAAGCAGGCAAAGGAAGGTAAAAGGAAAGAGAGTTAATAAAAGAGCTAAAACATGAAAATCAAATTATTTCAGAATAGTTTGAACCTCAGTTCTGTGGCACAAAAACATTACCAGCAGGAGCAGGGTCTCCTGGTCAGTGTCTTGAAATTGAATAGGTCCAGTGCAAAATAGCTCTCCTCTTCCAGATTCTTCTTTTTTTTGTTTCTTTAATCTTGGATCAATGGCTTGATCTCATTCATCATATGGACCCACAAGCTGTTGAGTCAGCACAACTGGTGTTGACATGCTACAACATGGTAGCAGACATGAACACCAAGAGGAGGTGGATGTGGGGGAAAGAACCAACTTGAGCCTGGCTCCCAAAATTAGTACTGCTCCTGGATGCTTTGCATCTTGGAAATGTGGTTTTGGCTTGAGTACAGGGCTTGGCATCAGAAGATTTAAGCTAAAAGCTCTTCTCTGGACTTTGACACCCTTAAACTTCCACTTTACTGTTTGCTAAGTGGGAATAATACTGGGTAGCTCAGTGATGTGAAGGTGATTTGCTAATGATTGTCTAATCAATTAGCACATGGAAAATAGAAAAGATTGCCTTTTTACACTCCTTAATTTTGTTGAAATCGTTCTCTCATGCATACCAACTACATTTCATTTGTAGTAAAATATTTGGGTTTGAGTGTTCCTCCTATCAGAAATGTTGCTGGAGCAAAGACAGGCCTCTGGTTTTGTAACCTGCTTATTTATTGCTCTTGCTATTGGAAGATAATTTCCTGCAAACAGATCCATTTCTGTGCAGCTCTGCTCCAACATGGAGTCCCATATGTTCTGCTCAGAGATTGCTCCAGAATAAATGTCTGCTCCGGTTGTAGGATCAGTCTGGCAAACTGTAAGCTTTATATAGCCTTCAGCACATAGTAAATTTGCATGTGCAGGAGGCATTAGCGACTGGGCACACGATACTTGGCAGTGTCACATCTAAAGACATGAGTGACAGGAGAGATGCAGCCCCAGCCCCAGTGTCCTACTGAGTCGTTTCCTCTTTGGATAATTACATTCTCAGTTTTCTCTGCAATTTTAACTGGGCAGGGGAAGTATCTGTCTTCATATCCTCATTTAAAGAGGTGAGTCTTGTAACCATGCACCACTAAACAGCTGCCACATCTCACCCAGAAGTAGGTGAGAAGACGTTTTACATAATGTTCATATCTGGTTTGCATTCTGAGCTGCATGAATCCACAGCAATGCTTCCTGGGGTATCTGAAAGCAAGATTTGACCTGTACTTGAGTCCTGGTTCACATGCAGCGAGTAGCACTTGCTCAAGTAGTTTCTGGGACTTCAGCAGGACTACTGGTGTGCCTAAGGACCCCTGGTGTACATAAGAACTACTGGTGTACATAAGGACTGCAGAATCAGGCCCCTAAGGATCCTGAGGAATGACAGGTATCCTGTAACTGTAAGGTATTATTATGATGACTGCTCTGGAGAACACAGAGGTATTGAAGTCGGCAAAATAAATTACGGAGTTATATGTATAAGTAAACCAAGAAGTGACTGATGTTTTTTTTGCATAGTAATAATCTTCATAATCACTTCATTTGCACAGTTATTTCATTTTAAACTTTAGGCATAGTTTTGAAGCACAATTCAGTGGAGATTTTTGCTGTAATCTATAAACTTTAATGAAAGCTAATTGGAGGACAAATTTTAATCTAATTAAAATGTGGCTACATAAAGCAGAAAGGATGAATGAAGCAAAATGCTCTATGGGGCACGGTTTTCAAACAATGATTATCCTGAATACTAAGTCAAATGAAGCTTTTGTAAAATGATGATCATGAACATTGCCAGCACAGAACAACCTTGAGAAACTGCAAATGAAACTTTCAATTTATTCAGCTTAAAAAGTGGACATTCAACTCACAACCACATAAGGACTTTGAAAAAGGAAAAAAAACTCATAACAAGTAACACACAGAGTCTCATCTAAAAACATAACAAGTAAATTAGCCAAAGGTGTACATTCCATCTAAGTTCTCATGATCAGCAGATGCAAATGCTTGCAGTGCACCGATGAGTTATGAGCCCTAATGAGATTTCAATGCTGTGCAAACAATAAAAATTTATGCATTGCATAGTTTTAGTGGCCTTTGGCTTCATGGTTAGTGTTACACCCTTTCAACAGCTTTGGTAATATAATATCCAGCTGGCTTTGGAGGTAAGGAAAATTTTAGGGGTGAACTGCAATTGTGAGAAATAATGTGATTGATTGCTTTGTCAGAATAATGCATTTCCACGCTATAATTGTCCATAGTAATCTTAGCCTGGCTACGGATACACAACTTCTAGTTACGTTCAGACACAAATTTTGAAGGATTCAGGTGAAGGATGACTTTTCCAGCATTTGAGCCAGACCGTTTCCTGTGCTGGGTATGCGTCCAGGGGTCTTGCAAACAGCCCCCTCTAACAAGAGCATTCCTGTCATAGTCAGGTAAAGGGGAGAATTGAAAAGCTAACACTTTTCCCAACAACTGTCATGTGTCTCAGGAAAAGAAGCGGAGCAAGAGCACAAAAAGAAACACACAATAGATATTGAAATAAATGGTATGTAGTGGAGGGGAAGGTGGAGAGGGATAGGGGGGGATTAATCAGGGAATTCAACTGGTTCAGTGTGAGAGTGAGCTATGTATTAAATTTAAAAGACCCGTTTGTGGGTTAGGCTTTTATGAATCCAGAACTTTCACCAGAATGATTGCTTGCATTACCCTGCGTAATATTAAAATCTTAGCATGTGATTAATAGCAGATTCTCTGCATACGTGTCACAACACACATCTGCAGCAAATCTGCCAGTATATTTCTGTGCTAGTTTTACTTTGGGGCCATAAAGTCATTCCTGTTTTGTGAATGAGAATAAACCTATTATGCACTAGGTTAGCTACACCCAGTTTCTTCTCTCCAGGGAAAAAAGAGCTGCTTATTTGATACAGCATCTCAAATTTCAGTGTTCAGAAGTGAGTTTAAGCCTTGGCTACATTTACTTGAGCAAGCTGTTGGGATTTGCCTTCACCGTTTCTTAATTCTACATTTTCCAAAACCTTCTGTGCAGAGAGTATTGAGAAACTTCTGGACAGCAGTAAACTAGTGGACTTAATTACAAAAGGTTTATTGTTAAATTTGTTAATGAGTCAACATGCAAAAAAAAAAAAAAAAGGATATATTTATCCCTGTTTCCTCTTAAAATAGTAGTAAAAAATAACTTCAAAAAGTCTCTTCCTTAAGCTATTTGGTGATGCAGTTTTGTTGTTCACAAAAGCCCTTTTTCCCATTCGCAAATAGCTACCTTTCACTTTGCCCCAGGGGAACAGAGCATAGCTCAAATGAAGCCTACAAAAAAAGAAAAGGTTTTCCCAGCTGTATCTCAGTCTCTGCATATTCACACTTGCATGCAAAATAAAAAGGAAGATGCAGAAGCATTCTTCCAGTCTGCCCTCTGAAAAGTCCTGTCGACCTGTTGCACTCTCCAAAATCAAAACAGAATCCCACGAAAACAACTTAAATGACAACAAGGAAACATTAGGAAAGCAACATCTGTTTTGCATTCTTGGCATCAAGTCTGCCCTTGCAACACTGAGTCTGACACAGATACACAGGGTTATGACACCACCGAGTACCGCTTGATTTAAAATGGTGTAACTGAGAGCAGAATCAGGGCGCTGAGCTCTTACAACGCTGTGCAAAACTGTGGCTCTTGATCTCCTCTGCAGATGTGGGACTCAAACCACACTGAAGTTTTAGGCATCTTGCTATTGATTGCTGTGGACTGGAGAGCAAGTCTTATTCCTCTACCAGCAATTTAGAATTTATTATTGACTGTGTATTTGTTCGTTGCGTGTCAGTAAAATCTGGTTGCTCTGTCGCTTCCCAGTAGACTTCCGTCACATGGAGCCACGTTCAGAGAACCTTTCAAATTAAAGTACATAATTAAGCTTTTCAGTTTTCAAGTGAAATAAAACAGTAGCAAGGAGAGAAAATTTTAAAGGTTCCTCAGAAGAAAGGCAAAAGTAGCTCCGATTCAACTGGATGGAATTGGTGGTAGGGAAATTTGGGAAGCCAGAAGCAGCATGATTGTTCCTCAGAAGCAGCATGATTGTTCCTCAGAAAAAGCATGATTGTATGAGATGGCACAAAGGGAGTAATTCTCTCCCTGTTTGCTTGCCCATCTATAGTGGTAACAAGGGCAAAATGAGCTCAACTCATACCTGGCAGAACTTGAGTGTCTCTAGTGGAGCCGTGTCAGATGCAATGCCACACTTGCTGTGCTTTCACCTGCCACTAGATGTCTGTGTGTGCCAGAGCAAAGTTCTGCAGGGCATGGTGCCCTTGGTAGACACAAGAGACCAAACTGGAACTCAAGTTGTGGGGGAAGCCTATTAGTTTGTGTTCAGATGTGTGACATCACTACTGTTCTTAAGCCGATGCTTAAAGCAATGTACATGGGCTAAAACTAAATTTCAGCCTTTCTAATTCAAGATAAATAAGGAAAAGGTGCCTTTTGTGGGCCATACCTGTTCAAGACAAACTGTTTCCTTGAGGGCTCAAATACATCTTATGGTTGAGAAAATTTTGGAGGAAGTGGCTGAGATGTAAAAGAGGTTCATCTTATTTCTCTTCTGAAACAGTGAAATACCAAAATACAAAACATCTGCTCTGTAAGTGAGCTGGTAAAAGCCCACAGTTTAATCCTGCCCTGCACAAGCCAAACCACAGTACTGCTGGAGCCATATTTTCACATGTAGGATGCATCATGTCTGGGTGCACAAAGAAAGGCTGTGCATCAGATGTCAAGTTTCATTTTTTGGGTTTGATTTTTTTTTTTTTTTAAAGCAAAACAAAATAAGAGTGGAAGAGCAAATCTGGGTACAGAAATCTTTTTCACCTCTGTCTGATCAGGGTACCTGCACCTATGACCAGCTTTTTGGCAGAGACCTTCCAAGAAAAATGCAAAAAGTAATCAGCACATATTTACCTTTCATTTATCTCTATCATCCTCAAATAAGGTACAGATAGTATCTGGAGCAAGGAAAGGTACATTCTGATATTATTTTCAAGGGTTTTTTTGTCTAGACAGAGAGGAGCAACCACTGGTATCTCTGTGGAGCACATACAACCCCCCTCCACACTCACATCCTAGGCTGAAGGCCAGAGGGAGGTAGTAGGCTGTCTATATTTAAAAAAAAAGAAAGAAAGAAAAAGAAAGAAAGAAAAAAGAAAAGAAAAGTTTAAAACCACCACCTACTCATCAGGTGACTAGAGACTGTGGTTGTAAAATGTGCTGCAGGCAGAAGTTCTGAAAAATCCCAGAAAGTGTTGAAAACATCTCTAAACAAGGTATTTTTCTCCTGCACCTTTCTTGCTAAAGGTCCCAATTGCTGCCAAGAAAACTAGTGAGAATGTTAGCTGCCAAATAAAAAATTTATGACAGTGTTTGGCAAAGGATTGTATCGCTGCTTGTTTTATACATTTCCACAAGGCTCTTGAAGGGCTGTTGGACACATACAGCTCACTGATCACTGTGCTTTATCTGTTCTTTAATATACAAAAAAAAGAGCAAGCTCCAATAAAGTATGATTTAAACAATGCATTTTTTTTCTTTTAATAGCCTCCTGCAAGTGCTTGCTACAGTGAGAACAAAATTTCTAAACAACATTCCATGTATAAAAATGTGTCTTAAAAACCGTTTACCTGACAATGTTACTTGTTATTTGAGTCACTTTCATAGTAAAAAATAGGTGACTTTTTTCAATTAAAAAGGTATTGCTTTTCCAATTGCACTTGTTATATGTCGGAGTCTGGACCAATAAACTGCCTATTAAAACATAAAGAGGTCCATTCAGTCAAAGTTGTCTGCCATTTATGTTTCAAAATCCAAGAAATTAATATGTTGGAATTGCATTGCTCACTGATATCAATTAGGTTTTCAGCTGTATTAAAATTGGGGATGAAATCTGTTCCGGTGAATTTAGTGGGGAAAAATACGGTTTTGAATACTGAGTAAGCACACTGACAGCAATAATTAAGCTGGCCAATGCTGAAGCAACACCCTTAAAAATATTTTCCCTATCTGTGGAAACAAAATTGTCTGTCTCTTGGCTTTTTAAACTGGTTATCACATTAGGCTTCCAGCTGATAATTAGCACTGTTTAACACAGAGCTTGTCACTCGGCGATCTCAAAGCCTGGATAGTTTCCCTTTTCTCGTTATCATGTGCTACTGGAAGTGGGAGGTTTGGAGCTTGGAATTGCACCATTTTGTAAGGAGGCAGAGAGCCTCCTTTTCTGTCTGGTGGTCCATGGTCCTGGCATGCTGTCCCTTTCAAAGGGTTCAACCAGGACAACACAATCCTGTGCTGTCCTAAGGTCTCTCAGGGCCGTGCAGCTCTGCACCATGCTGTCTTCACAGCCAACAGCGCTGCAAATGCTTTGTGTACGCTTGTGTATTTCATGGTATTTGATATAAAGTACTCAAGACAGACCAGCATTAAGAGGATTATTTCAGACAGCATTCGGAGTTAATTTAGAGAAAATTAGCTCTAAATCAGGCAGATATCATAAGCAAATTAGCATCAGTTGTAAGAGATTCAGAATCAAAACGTGTGGTGGGTTTTAGTTTCTCCCTGTATGTAGTATGGATGAGTAGTATCTTTATGAGTTTCCCATACTGAGGTGTTACATCTCAAATAGTGAAGAGCAGGTATACTTCTTTTTACTGCATGCACACTATTTATTGTGATGCTGTTCACTGACAGTGAAACTGCTTAACTCCAAATATCCTTCCACTGCTGAATGTTTTATATTTTGTGCCATTTCTTCATTGAGTAATGTTTTGTTTTGTCCTAAAGATGATGTCTCTGTGGTGTGTTATAATATTTTTTAAATAGGTAATATGCAGTTTTACTTCAGAATGACATACTTAATCCTTTTTTTTTCTGTTAAAATGAGTCACATTTTAATGCAAACTCATAAAAACAAAGGAGTGTATAAAATGCTATGTACTAGGGTGAAGATTACAGCTGCTTGAAAATAGCTTCCTTAATATTTAAGCTTGTAAATAATAAATTTGTTTTATTTCCACAGGAGTGATGGTTAATTTGTATTTAAAAAGCAGATTCTGTTGTTCAATCAGTTTTCCAGATGCACTTTTCTGGCTGCAGATAGTTAGGCATAAACCTATCTGGTCCTTTTGTGGTATCATGGATTCATTTGCCAAATTAGTGGAGAAGATGATGAAATTGAGCAAGCCACAATATTGAAGGCTGCACGCTGAATTGTCCTTAGAATTCTGAAAGTTTTGAAGTCTACAAATGGGATTCCCATCTTGGGAGAGATTTGTATTCTACTCTCTGAGAGATATTAAACTGCTTAGTCTTCAGCTTGCTCTTGAATATTTGGGTTTTTAACTGAGGAGGGAAGTCTGGGCAGTGTTTTATGGGGTTTTTTTTCTTTTCTTGATGGATCAAATTCTTTTTGACAAGGTTGGCCTGGGGTCATGAATGTCTCCCTGTGTTCACTGAACAAGGAACCTTCACTCCTTCCATGAGATCATGAAAACTTGCACCCACTCTAAGCCAGATTGGTCTTGCAGGTCCTTCCAATTGCAAGATCTGCAAGTGCTCTTGCACTTTGACTTTGTGCCCTGTAGTTGTGTAGAATGCATGGAGGCTCGGAGTGGTTATTAAACCAAGGTGTCTGAGGTCATAACAAAGTAGAAGCATTTCTGCTCCTCTAATAGAAATACGGTAACATGCTGCAAAGAAAATGCTTTAATAGTGGCAACTATTTGCTGTCAACTAATTTGATAGTTCTGTATCAGGTAAATCAATGGTGAATACATTGATTCTTTTTTATTTTTCACTGTTCTGTCTTCACTATTCCCAGGTTTTCTCTGAACCAGTTGGGCAAAAATTGATTTTTATTTGTTCCACTGGCCTTGTGGAAAATTAGCTTATGAACTGGTTTTTATAGGAAGACTCAAAGCACAGAACAGGTTGAAAAATAAGCCTATAGCAGTCAAAATTGTTGTCTGAAATGTCTTCAGACTGGAAGGCTGAATTTATTGCTCAAAACAAGTACTAGCATTGTGGAGGTGTGCAGTCCTGCTCATTATCACTGGAAAAGGGGGAACCAAAAAGCACAGTAAAAAATTAAATTTTAATAATGCTAGTGATATTTTCTAAATCCTTCTTGACAGAAAGATTCTCATTATTTTTATCTGTCTCAGAGTAGGCTCTTTTAATGCCATCTCACAAATGGCCTTAGCCATGATTGTTTTCCTTTCTTTTATAGCATTTGAAAAAAATTAATATATACAAAAAAAAAAAATCTATCATTCAAGAAGTGCCATGAAATGGTAACATTTTGGATAGCACATCTTCAGGAGCAATTGCTGCAGATGCCTTCAGGTTTTTACAAAAGAGGTCATCATAATTAAGACAATCGTAGAAAACTTGCCATATAAAGAGATGCCCAGTTGGATATAGGGAAAAGAATGCAGGCAAAGTGCTTGTGTCCACTCTCCAGCTTCATCACACTTAAAAGCTGTAAATTAGCCATTTAAGTTATATAGTTTATAGTGGACTCTCGTGATCATAGAAGGTGATAAAAGGCAGACTTCAGACTTTTTTTTTCCTCTTTAAATTGCACAGATGTAAATCTCACTATACCATAAAGGCCGATATGCGGTCATGTATATTCTTGTCATCTTATAGCTTGTATACATTTCTTCTGCTGGAGAAGTGATTGCTTCAGATTTCAATGCTTATGGGGGGCTTGGGGCTTTTTCTCTTTTTTTTTTCTATTAGCTGCATGGAGACCAGGGCTTCATGCAACCAATGTACTGATGAATGCCACTAGGCTGACAGCTGGGCTATCCACCCGCCCTCAGAGCTCTTTCTAAAGCACTCATAATATTTGCTAAGGCCTATGGTTCTTAGTCATGCTCAGGTGACTAAATGTCTGATTTGTTCTTCTTGATACTTCAGCACCCTGAGAAAGACTGGCTGGAGATTAATACAACCTTGCCTCCTTCCACTTGCAGTTGCCACTGTGCATGTGATCTTCATTTAGACAAGCCAGGGAGATCTGGTGTTGCTTCTGCTTTACATGAAATGAATTCATCCCTTTCCAGTTTTGGTTGGTGAGTTTTTGTGGCCCTGGAAGCCACCTGCTGTTCCTCCTGAAAAGTGATAATCTAACTGGTTCCCTATGTGGAAGGAGTGGACATGGAGACAGAAGAAAGCTGAAGCTGCATCTCAACTGTGCAGAGAAATCATAGAATCACAGAATGAACCAGATTGCAAGAGACCTCCAAGATCTGTGTTCCCTCCCAGGGTTTCTTGTCATCAGAAGGACTTTTCAGAACTTTTCATCCTTCAGCAATGCTTTCCCATCTGCTTTAAAAATAAGCAATGCATTCTATCTGAGGCAGTAGAAAACATACAGTATCCTTCCCTTTTGCCTTTTTTATTTAATCTTGCCTCTCATTACATTCTCAACCTTTGTGTGCTGAAGTCTACATCCACTTGGTTTCCAGTCATTCCTGTAGATACCTCTCCCTTCTTGATGTCTCCCAGGCCTCAGTGATCACCTGGGTACTATTTGCACCTCCTGAGACTGCCAGTTCCTCAAGGCAGGACTCATGCAAGCTATGGTAATCCTGATGGCTACCAGTGCTGTGACTTTGTCACATTTGGAACATATTGCAAGATTTCAGTTATTAAGTAGATATTTCAGTAAAGTGTTTTAACTATCAGATATCATCAAAATAATTCTAAGCTTTAGTCTTAATGGTAAGACTGTCAGAAGATGGCACAACAAGCTGTTAAGCATCATTGCTTGAGCCAAGGAATCCCACTGCATTTCAGGAGGCGTTCATCCCAGGGAGGAATGCCTCTCTCCTATCTCTTGCTCCTCCAGAAAAAATAATGCTGAAAGAGGAGTCTATTGGATTCTGGGCTGCATTTCATCTGCAAATATGGGATCCATTAAAGGGAGATAATGAATCAGAGTATTTACTGGCTAATCGTTTACAAATATCTCCTGCTTTACTGGTGAGTTTCCTCTCTGCAGCATTTCTGGTTGATGGGAGATTACAGACACTTTACAATATGGTAACACATTTCTTGTATGAGTTTGCTTTCAGAGATAGGAAACTTTTTTTCCTTGGGCTCCACATTCAAGCTTTTAGGGATATTCATCCCTGTTTAATCTGCAGGCACCTAATCTGGCCAGCTAATTTAGCTGTCTACATCCTGTGGGATGCATATGTGGCCAAGAAAGAGAGACGACAGTTCAGAGCAGGACTCCAGCTTATATACTCAGGGAGCAGAGAGAGATTAGCTAGATATAATTCAGATGTTTAAAGCTGGATAGTGTGACTACCTCCCTGCACCTGTTATTACATGACTCATGCTTTCTTTCAAGACCCAGGTGGAAACACATTGATGTGGTTTGAGTGTAATATTATAAGTAGAGATTGGTATCCATGTCATTACAAAGGCTCCAGCCCTTAAGACTAAACTTTAATGTTAAAAGATGTAGAGCTGCACAACTCCTTAGCGGTATGAATATCTTAAGCACTTTGTAAGGCTTGTCTCTTAAAAAAAACAAAAACAAAATCCAAAGAGCTAATCAGACAGAAAATGGCCATCACTATTTATTCAACAGTCCACCATTTCTGAGACTTTAATTCCATTAGCTGAGAAGCTTAGAGCAACTTTTAATGGATTTTTCTCAAGGTTTTTTGTACATAAGAAGCTAGAACCTCTGTCCCTAGGGAAAGAAGAAGCTCTCTTGGGAAGGAATTCAAAGAACATTATATAGGCTCCTGTTGGGAATGGCCTGTCTCCAGACTAGAGGTGGAGCCCAGGCAGTGTGGGTTTTTGGCACAGAGTAAGCCATGGGGCAGAAGGTTCCCTCCTCTTTCCACCACCCCCAAAGTCTTTTCACCTTTAAGCATACAATGTCAATTGCAATGTAATTGATTCTTCTGGACTGAGAACACAAAGAACTTGGACTTATTTTTGGAGTTTGAGGCAGGGGAGAGGAAAGAAACTTGAGTGTTTTCCAAATTCTTCACTTTTTCCAAGGCCAGCTAGAAGAGGGCCAAGGAGCTGTGTGCAGCTTGTGCAGATCCTTTTTCTGTTTGTTAATTTCAGTTGTTAATGATGAAAAATGAAAAATGTCAGATACTTCCAACTGGCTTAAATTTTGCTAGGCAGGGCTTTCTTGCTCTTTCATTTCAGTAGGTTGCCACGTCTTTATGTTTTGCCACAGTCTGCCTAGTTCTTTTCAGTGGCTTTTATTTGACAAAAGCATTCTTAAACTTAAAGATGGGAAAGATTAAAAGTTACTTGAACATCCCCCAGATATCCTGAACTTAGAGATTTATCATTAGGTATCTAAGGCTTTGCTTTACCAATCACAACATTTTATTCCCGTGTGGGGTCTTGTTCTTCCATTTGAAAGCTCCTGGTGTATTGTAACAAGGATGTCCTTACACACAGTAAGAATGGTGTCTGTCCAGAAAGTACCTGAGTATAGCTATATGGCTTTAAATTCACATTTACTTTTGCCTGGTATGTATTTGCCTGTGTGACTAAACCTTCACTTTGTGTTCGTTTGAATCTGCTGATTTGCACATGAATATTGGGCCCTTAAGAATTGCTTGCCATTGATGGGCAGGCACCTATTTTCTTGCACGTTAGCAAAACCTACCCATCACAAACAAAAGGGCACCCAAAAACGCAATAATCAAGTATCCAAAGCGACCCTTTTAAATGTAGTCTTGTATATAGAGAACAAGCCTTTCTGCCCAGTAAGCTGGTAGGAATCACTTCTAGATACATCTTAAATGCATGTATTACAGTGGAAGCACTGTTGGACAGTGCTCCAACATAAATCAGTCTGTGTTCTTGAGGACACTATTTTTTGAGATGCTTTCTTTCAGAATAAAGCCTTGTGTTGTTATGAATGTGTGCTAACTGCCAAGCCATTCTTTTTTCTATCCGTATCAGCATCGGAGTTGAGCTTGTGTAAGAAATTTTTGCAGTGTTTTATTTGTAGTCTTCATTATTTCAAGTCAAGGACACAAAACTCTTTGTGCACCCAGAGTGTGTACTGGTTCGTTTATATCCTGTATTTTGTTAACATGTTACCATGATTGCTAATTTTCATGACAATTGTTATTGTACCATCAGTGCTTAATGGCAAGGCATCATTATTCAATGCTGGTCAATCAGGCAGTAAGACATGTGCAAGACATCAGGCTGAACCCATATAGATGTCGTGCACTCCCCTGCTAATGAATGCAGTTTTGTAAAAAGGTTTAAACACGGTTGGCATCCTTAATGTAAGGTTTGCAAAAGCTTAGTTGGGAACTGCTTTGTGTTTATACAGAGCAGATCTAAACATGTCACAAACAGAGTTAGACCCATTGTGTGCATGTGTGTGTGAAGCTACGGAGAAGAGCCAACCATTTTGGGTGCTGAAATGTGGAAAGGCAGCACAATTTCTGCCGTGGCAGCAGAAGGGGGAACTGATTTGCCAGGGACATCGGTGTTTGGAAATGGGTGTGGGCCTTGTTCTGCAAAGCTGTGGTTGCTGTGTGCATCATCACAGAGGCGATCCCCGAAAGCGGACAGTGTCATTTGTCAGCTCTCACGGTTGGCGGTGGCTGGGAGGAGGAGGTTAGGAAGTGTGACCAGAAGCCAGGATTGGAAGGTCAGGCATTTAGAAAGGAGGAGCAGAAGGAAACTCAACAGGAGTGGGATGTGCTTTCTGCGTTGTTAGTCCTATGGGCTCTTCCAATGCGTCAGTTAACATCATCCTCACATCTGCTTTAGTTACTGTTTCTATGTGGTTTTGCACCCAAATGTTTTGGGCTGCTATCCACAATAAACTAGATGGAACTCGGTTTAAAAGCACAGATTATTTTGTCTCTTCTAACTCAAAGTAGAATGAGCCCTTGTGCTCCTAGAGTTTCTGGTCTGAAAGGAACAGTAGACATTGGCTGTTAATGAGCTCCAGTGTGCCAGCCTCCAGCAGAACTTGCTGTGAATTCAATGCCTAAGCTGCATCGACTAAATGGTTAATTCATCTCATATCAACAGCACTATGATTCATGATGTAAACTTGAGGAATCCTTGATGTTTCAGTCACACATTCCTCTTAATTTGGCCATGCATTCTTCTAAAGCTACAGTGTGCTAACTTAATAAAATGCAGCATGCAAATGCACAAGTTTTTGCCTTCAGGCATTTTAGCCATGGATGTTTCGATGGGTGTCTTCTTTCAAGTATATATTCTTTCTTAAATTATTTACCCTGTAAACATGCTTTGCATTTTCAGAGAAGAATCTGGGCTTCCTTATTCACCAGATTTTGTTGCATTTAAGGTGTAATAGAGTTAAAAGACTATTATCTGCTTTTCGTGAACACGTTAGCCTTTGGGATTTTTATCATAGAGAATATTACTCCCCATTTTCTTCTCCTTTGGTATTATCACTCCCTCCCCCACTTAAATTCCTTGATGCTTTGCCTAGAGCAATACCCACTGGCAGTGTCTGGCTGTGACAGTACTATAGGCTTCACTACAGATGGGTCCTGCCAATGCCAACCATTGTTCTACCACTGTGAGCTGGCTTGACTGTCTTGGATCACTCTAAACTCCCTTTCCTCTTGATTTTTTTCTTTACTCTGAAGAGTTGCCCTTCCCTGTTGACTTCAAGATCTGAAATGTGCTGACACCCAGAACTTGTGATCTCTCTCTGAACAGTAGCTCCCAGACTCATACTTCAACACGCCCAGCTTGATAAGCCCAGCTTGATAAGCCCTCCTCAGGACTGTCCTGTTGCTACCAAACTGCTCTGTCATTCTCTTCATAGCCTCATTCTTCTGGCAGTTTGCAGTTAGTTTAATTTCACTTACTCACTTGAAAGTAAAACAGTAAAACTCAAAGTGTTTTTTTTTTCTTTTTAAAGATATAAAATTAATCTTTTAACTGTGAGCTTCAGTATTAAAAGTATATAATGCTTCGGTGTAAGAGTCTGTTGATAACATCCATCCTATTTAATGATTAATTTGTTCCTTTTAATATGATATTCTGCTGCTGCACTGAGCAGACTAATTCAGATTCCTAGAAATTGAACTTTGATGCATATTTCCTAGATTCACACCGCAAGTGAACCTTCGATTACCAAATACAGGTGGCATCATGCCTCCCTCAGTGTTCTCTTGACAAGGGTTTTAGAGGCATGGGCACTGATTAAATAATCTTGCAGTCAGGTGTGTACTGCCAGACTATCAAAAATGAAGCTTTTGCAGGATTTGATGATTTTTTTTTACATTTTTCTTTAAGTCACAGACCAGGAGATGCTTTTTCAGTGGGTCAGAGATAGGAGGTTGATTTAAGCACTCAGCCTGTTATGTATGCCTTTGCCTAACTATGTGTTAGATTAAGCGAGTTTCACTCACAGTTAATCCTTTGTAAATTAGCATTATGGATGCCTTGGGGCCCACATCCCACAAATAAAATGGTTGTCAAGCCAGCTGCACTGTGTATTACTTAAGGCTGAATGTTTTAAGAGTTTTCATGCTTTTAATCTATTTCACTGCTGAGTTTCAATTTTGCTGAGTGTCTTTTCAGGAGTGATGAGGTCGAGTGAGTAAATATGTATTCTGTTTTTCATGCATTTGCCTGGGCAAATCATTTGTTATCAGGTGTTTGGCAGAGAATGTCACACTCTGCCACAAAAGAGAAGCTTGTAAGTTCAGGTGTTAAACTGAAGTGCAAACCAAGGAGAACCAAAAGCCCTTAATTAGCTTTATTTTGTTAGCCTGCTACACTGTTGTGTTTAGGGGGAGGAAAGAAAAGAAATAGTGAGAAACATCCCTCCCTCCTCATCATCCTTTTGGCAGAGTAAATATTGCCTGTTAAGTTTGAATTAGCTGTCATCGCAAAAGAATTAATGCTGTGGTCGAGCCTTTCTAGTGAGGAAGGGAAAAATAAACGAGACAGATCTTAGTTCAGCTTTAAGTGATAAATGAGGACAAAGCAGCCCATTCATCTCCTGCTAGGAAAGTGGACACAAACACTAAAGCAGTTTTGCGGAAGACGTGTCAGCAAATGTGATCATTTTGTAACCTGTCAGGAGGATAGAGAGCTAGTCCTTTTAGAGTGTCACAGGGGAGGGTGTCTGTCTGATGTGACAGTTTTCATCCTTCCATTTACTGCTTTTTCTTTAGGTAGGGGGTAAGGAAGGAGAGAGATGGAGTTGGTAAAAACTGCATTTTTCTTTCCACTTTCCAATATCATTTATATGCATATCCACCCGCGTCCAAATGAGAAACGCTTACCAAAGAAAGCTCCCCTCTGCTCTCTAGAGTTTCTCCTCTCACTGTGTGAAAAAAGCTCATTTTAGCGTATTACATTCCCTGTCTTCACATTGGAGCCTTGTACTTAGTTTGATGTTTCACAGTTTTACCTCTTCTTAGCATTGTTTGGTTGGTGAAGGCTTTGTTTTGTTTTGTTTTACAGAAGCATAAGGAAAAAAAAATATAACATAGGATGCTTTGGTTGTTGGAATTTTAGCCATACCTCTCCAATTCTGATTAAGTGCTTCATGTACAAGGATGTATTGCAAAAGTTCCTGTCTTCTGAAGAGCCTGTGAAAATGCTCTCTCTCCTCTGTGAGAACAATAACAAACATTGAATTCTTACAGTCCACAGTGCTCCTGTAAAATGCCTCAAATTCTACAGTTTGATGACTTGAGCGACCTATTAATGTTAGGCAAAATCTGAAGCAATGTGATTTTGGAAGCAGGGATTGCTCCCAGCAACTGATTGAACAATATTAGGACTTCCTACTTCTGGCATCTTTTGATTATTGCTAATTTCCTTTTTTTTTTTTTTTTTTTTTTTTTTTTTTAACACTACACAGCAAATGTAGCATTTGCCTATTACCATAAGCAAAGGTGTGCTACAGAGACAGGAGATGCTTTTACAACTTAAGCTTCACAGTTTGACACTTGCTTCTTTACATCATCCTTTTCTTCAAAACTATCTTTTATACTTTTCCCTCGGTATTTTAGTACAAGTAAGTATCTCATTGATATGTGTTTCCTTGAAGTCTTGTGCCTTAATAGTAAAATCTCTTGAAAATTAATAAATTGTTTCGGTTCAGATTAAAAAAAAAACCCAAACTGTGAAGATTTCGGAGTGGCTTTAAAAAAATATAATGGTATTTACTGTTAAAGATGACCCTGCTTGGATTGCATCAGCTAAAGAATAATCATTTCATTTGTTCTTAGAAGGTTAATGAATGGTAACATGATGTATTTCTGTAATTCTAATACTGTATATGAGTATATTTAATTAAGAAAAGTCTGACTCTTTTCTCAATGCAAAAGCTGGATTTAACAGCTACAGAAAATATGTTTGGAAGCACTGAAAACTGATGGAAGTAAAAAGCAACCAAGATATAGAGGATGGCAAATTCTCCAAATATTGATGTGTGCTTCTCTCTATGGTTGTTATATATATATATATATATGGTGCTATTATCCTTTATTCACTTTTTTGTATGTCTCTTCTGCTTATTTTTTTTTCCAGGATCATCCAAAACCGGATTTTGATCGTTGTTCTGGCAGTCATCATCATCTTCACTACCATGATGGCTATTTTTTTTTCTGTCAAGGGACGCTGATATCTTTGTTCTTCACTAAGCAGCAACAAACTGCTTGTTCTGAGTAATTAAGACAAAGTGATCACATGAATCATTCTCTTGCACTGACAGTCTCCCTCTCTTTTCCACTCTTCAACTCAGGTGCAAGTGGTGTAAAATATTTTTTATTATTGATGGCATATTTGATGACATATGGGGTTGATTTTTTTTTTCCTTTTCTTACATTTTTTTGTCTTTATCTGAGTGTTTTCAGAATCTTAATATTTTGGGGGGTGAGGGCTTGTTCCCACATAAAAAGACACAATGTATGTCAAATTCTACCCCAGACAATTAGCCTGTAAGTTGCCAGAGTTTAGCGAGGGAAGAGGGGTCTTGGCACTTTTCTTGTGCTATGGAGGATATATGAATATCAAGCAGCACCTGACCTTCTGTGATATGGAATATAAGTAAAGCAGAGACCAAATGATGTAGAAAAGTGATCTTGTCTCTTGTGGCTAACTCCCGGTCGTGAATTACCGTAATAGGCATAACCCAGTTAAGAACAGCAGTTAGTTTTTTACAAGAAAGGAACCTTAAGATAACGTTTAATATCTGATATGAATCCAACACTCTATTCAACACTTTCTGTTTAAATTAGGCCTTCTTTTCTGCTTACTCAAAATAATTCCACTCTCATCAAGATTGCGATGATGCCTCACCCAAAACCTAGTTGTGACCACAGCCCATCTGTTGAATCTGTTTTAAATCTTACGATGCTGATATATGTATTGATAAGCATTCACATTGAGCCCTTACTGAAGGTGTTTAAAGATAAGTATCTATTCATTGCCGATCGAAAAGTGATCTAAGTAACAGTTCAGTGACAAATGCATGATTACAGTGCATTAAACAAAAATCTAGGTTTACAATACTGACCTGTGTTGAGACTGCATGTTGGACATATCTTTGGTGTGTTAAATGCTGATGTGATGTTCCCCTTTTTAAACAGGAGCTGTAAAAATGTTAATTTATACATGCTTTTAGCTGATATAATATATCATCGTTTCATCTACCTGTGTGTAAATGAGCTGTGTTTCTCTTTTCCTATTGACTGTGCTTCCCCTATAGTCAGGTCTAGGTCATTTGGCTTATAATTAAGCTTCCAACTCCAGCAAAGGTCTGTTTCTGGTGATGTGGTAAAGTAATTTTCAGGATAACTTTTAAATTCATTATATGCAATCCCTTACACATAGAGAGGGATTTTAGGACTTTGAACATAATATGTAAAATCTCTTCAGAAGAGTATGCAAAGAAACAATAAGCTGATGGCTTTTAAACTCCCCCCAAACTATGTAAGAAACAGAGCACCAAATTCTCAGGTGTGCCTTAGTACTTTTGGGGTTTTGACATTCTTGCAGTCTCTGCAGACTTTCTGAGCTGTCTCTGGGAGGTGATTTGGGGTTAAACACAAGGGAGTTGATTTTGGCCCTAAATACATTGCCAGTTTTCTCTACATGGAAACAAATAGCTAAAAGGATCTTGGTACTG